>NC_081372.1:7651368-7919154 GCF_030684315.1 Stegostoma tigrinum
AAGGGCCTAGGCCCGAAACGTCAGCTTTTGTGCTCCTGAGATGCTGCTTGGCCTGCTGTGTTCATCCAGCCTCACATTTTGTTGTCTTGGATTCTCCAGCATCTGCAGTTCCCATTATCTCAGCCACTGATAGCAACAGAGATAATACTGACTGTGGATCTGAATATGTTTTCACTAGACCCAGAATGGGTAGTTGAAATCATCCAGGCTGATCAACAATTTGAGAGAGATGAGTTGCACATAACTTCATTGGAAACAGACCAAGTCTTTTTGAGATCCAAGATATGAAAGAAGAAACTACCTGGTGTGCTTTCAAGAAAATCAAAAGTAATTGCCTAATCCAGAAATGCAGGAGATAACAAGGAAGAAAGTACTCATTTTAACTGTCCAAGTGGGAAATTCAGGAGATTTAAGGGTCTGCCAGATAAAATAATGGACCAGCAACAATATGTACAATTAACAATGCCCTCTGTGTGAAGGAACTCTAGTGAAGAAGTGACTCACAGATCAGAATGAGGGTCAGCGGTCCTCAAGCAACATAGCTGTCACTCTTCCAAGTTTGAGAAAAGTGATATCACCAGATGCCTTGCATTTGTGAAGCCAGAGACTTGGGTGGGATGAAGTGGTTGTAAACATAATATAGGTATATGGTATATGTGTGCATCATATATATGATATGTGATGAGTTAATTATGAGGAGAAAAATCTTAGGGGAGATGTTATAGAAAGTAATGTTTCTGAAGGGGTAATTTTCATGTCGCATTGACAGTAAGTCAAAAAGGTCTGCGGCACAGAAAAAGGCCTTTGGCCCTCAAGTCTGCACCAGTCAGAAACAAACACCTAACTATTCTATCCCATCTTCCAGCACTTGGCCTATAGCATTGTGTGCCTTGGCAGCTGTTATGCACAGACAGTGGATAGAGACAAGGTGTTCTACTCTAGCTTCCTGAACAGCAGATGCATCTATACCTCCTCCATAAAATCTTAGTAATTGTGCCTGACTAAATGTAGTGCCACATATTGCTATCATGCAATAAATCTCCTTGTTATCTGAGAATAATGCCACTTCTGTACAGGGTCAGAAGTCAGATGACACCAGATTATAGCCCAACAGGTTTATTTGAAATCACAAGCTTTTGGGCCATCACGCTTTTGTCAGGTGAAGTGACTTTTGAACTTGTCCAACACTGGCACCTCCACATCATCTTCTGTAAATGCTCTACAGGTGGTATGTCCTCTTCTACTAATCACTAGATAGGCCAATACTCTTCTACTGGCCACTATATAGGCCCAACCCAAAGCAAATACAAGTGTGGCAGCATACTAGCTCAACCCTTATCTACTGCTATATACCAGTAAAGGTGGCAAATATCATGAGGTACGAGGACCAGGCATCTGAGAAAAAACTGCATCTTTTCTACAAGATTCTTTCAACGGGAAAGTTCAACTAAACACGATGAATGGTGTGGCTACAATGCAATTAAAACAGAATCCATTGTTAATGTGTTATAACACCAAATTGCCCTACTGGCATCATAGGAAAAATAACTTTCTTTCTTCTGAACATCTTAAGTATGTAGTGAGCTAGGTGGACCTCATAGAATTAGGGCTGTTAACCTGGTCCAATCAGGGAGCCCTGATGACAGATATAAACAGGAGGGTTGGGGGTTCTGTACACTGGAGGAGCCTGCTCTGAGCAAGCAGGGTCAGTGTCATACACTATGCACATGTAAATAAAGGGTGATTTGGTGACAGGATGCCCACCTTCATGGAGTTACTTCAGTGATGAGAGTGGGAAGCCAACACAGCTGCATTGGGGGGCACTGCCCAGAGTGCCAACAAGGGCAAATATTACCTTCAACAGCTCCCCAACATTTGTGGAAATGGCTGGGTGATCCCTGGACTCAGCTCTGAATTGCCTATGCTGCTCCTTTCATAATTTCTATGTTCTTAGTCATTGTGGACACCTATTCAAAGTGGTTGGATGTGCATAGAATTCATTTGTCAAACACGGAGATGACAATTAAAATGCTGCAAGCATCTTTTTCAATACGTGGGCTCCCGAAGATGTTGGTCACGGACATAACACCGTAATTTACGAGCAAAGAATTTGAATATTTCCTGTAGTCAAATTGCATCCAGGATGGAAGAAAAGCTCCATACCATCCATCATGCAATAGTCTGGCAGAAAGAGCAGTCCAAACTTTGAAGGCAGGCTTAAAGAAACAGCCTACAGCTTTAATCAATACCAAACTGTCCCGGTTCCTGTTTTGATTATAGGATCACTTCTCATTCAACTACAGGGAATGCTCGAGCAGACTTGCTAATGGGGAGAAGACTCTGCACCAGGATAAACCTGATCGTCCTGAACCTAGGGCAGAGGGTGAAGCGGCATCAGGAATGCCAACACCAGACACAAGATTCCTCTAAGTGAGAGAGGCAGTTGATTTCAAGGGATGAAGTTTTATGTCCAAACCATAGGAATGGCCCTGCATGGGTAAGAATCATGGTTGATGCAAGATCAGGTCCTGTGATGCACAAAATTTGGGTAGGGGAGGTAGTCCTGAACAAGCATGTGGACCACATAAAAACTGCAACCTTGCAAACGGGCAGGAGCAAAACATACCTGACCCATCAGAACATCCAGCAAGGCTGTCAGAACCCATGGGTTCTCTCTGTCTGCCTAACATTGAAGAAATCTCTAAAGATGAGATAGGCATGGCAGATGTCGCAGTCTAGAAGCTGCTACTACCTGAAGATAGAGATGAATTTCTCCTAAGATGCTCCCAGCACAAGAGGCAGGCCTTGGTCCAGTTCATGCTGCAAGTAACTGAGGCAGAGTTGGAGGAACTGAACTTGCTGCGAAAATGCCCCAGGAGAACCTACAGGAAAGAAATGGGTTGATGTCCCAGGACTTAGAAGGGGAGGGGTGTTATGATTGGAACAAGGCCAGCGAAGTGGACCTCAGGGCTGTTCACATGGCCCAATCAGGCAGTCCTGGCTGACAGATGTAAGGGGTTCTGTTCATTCCAGGAGCTGGCTCTGAGCTAACTGGGTCAGTGTCATGTGCTATGCAAGTGTAAATAAAGGGTGACTTGGTGACAGGATACTGGCCTTCATGGAGTTATTTCAGAGCACAATTATTTTCTTAGAATAAGTATCAACTGTGAAAGTTTGAGAAAAACTTTGGCAGTAAAACATGATGAGGACTATTTTTCTTCTGATGAATAAGGTGTCTTCACCTTTCAGTGGCTCAGTGGTGAGCACTGCTGCCTCACAGAGCCAGGGACTTGGGTTCAATTCCAGCATCGGGCGACTGTCTGTGTGCAGATCATATGTTCTGTGTGGGTTTCCTCAAATTGCTCTGGTTTCCTCCTGTAGTCCAAAGATGTGTAGGTTAGGTGGATTGGCCATGCTAAATTGCCCATTAGTGATTAGGGATGTGCAGGCTAGGTGGATTAGCCATGGTGAATGTAGGGGTCTGAATGGGACGTTTCTCAGAGGGCCAGTTGTTGACTTGATGGGCCAAATTTCCTGTTTCCATTCTGTAGGCATTCTACAAACAAATAAAACTATTTCCAACAGTCAGAGTAAGTGGCAATGATTGGTAGCTAGCAAATGTGTTTCACCCTTCTACAAAATGTCAGTAGACAGCTTTGTTCTGAGGGGTTCCTCATCTATTTCTTAATACAGGAAGTCAGAACTCTGTTCAAACTAAGTTAGTTTCAACAAAAGGATGAACTATTTTTATTGTTTAATTTCACAAGCAAGTAAGGCCTCAATTAGCATATGAGTTTCTAGAATTTAAAACATATTTTTCACATGAAATAAAATTATATGTTTGGTTGAATCCAATTATGCATGAAAGTTAGGCAATTTAACATGCATTCAACTTTAGTGGGTTTTTGCTTCTGAACTCGATGGGAGTAGCAATTGCTTAAAGGGAGTTGGTTTCATTTCCTCAGTGCATGCACAGCTATATCGAAAATCACACTTAACTATTTCCCACAGCAATATTTAAATGAAGCACCAATGTTAAAAGAAAATACGTTTACAATCATAGTCACTCTGGTTTGTCTAATGAGTGACTGTAGACATTATAATTTGACCAGCAAAATTTTCTGCTTTCTTGCTTCATTTTCATCTGAACACTTTACAGGACATTAAAAAGGGAACTAAATTTCCCACTTCCATTTCAACATAATGTTTATTTCACATGGTGAGTGGTTAGGATTTGGAATGCACTGTTTGACAGTGTGGGGGAGGCAGGTTCTGTTGAGACTTACTAAAGGGAATTAGATCATTTTCTTAAAAAGGAAAAATTGCAGATCTACTGGGAAATGTCAGAGGAATGGCAAGAGTGAATTACTCCATCTGACGGCTAGTATAGACAAAATGGACAAAATGTTTTGGACCTGGCTAGTGCTTTTACAGGACAGTGGAACTAAATTGGGCAGGTGGCAAAAACTCAAATGTCCTAATAATGGGTTAAGATTTTGCAGTTAAGTTATGAGACCCTTTAGGTGAGCCAGGTTTCCCAACCTTTATTGTTAAGAACCTGTTTTGTACTCAGTAGCATGTCATTCATACTCATTATTACTACAGCCCACTAGAGCTACCTTCACAGGCGTAATTTTGTTAGCCAAAACCTGGAAACATATGTGTTTGCAAACGCAACTATATGTACAAGTTATGCATTCAATAGGGTAACTGTATTTTTCAAATTTTAGTAAGTACATATGTTGTGCTAACTTACCTTCTTGAGAAATTAGCCTTCTTTTTGCACAAATGTTTGCAGTTTATGGGTGAAGCAATCATGAGTCAGTCAGCTCATGGGAAGTCTCATTCGTGTGCACCCTTGCAGTTAATTGCTTCCAATGTTAGGGGTGAAGTCTCACATACAATAGGTCACGAGAATATTCACATGCAGTCTACTTCTCATAGTTAAATGCTTACAGTGTTCAGTGTAAAACCTGTCCATGCTGAACAGTTCATGGAAGTCTCATACATTTGCAGTCACCCTTGAAAATGGGCCTGCATTCCAAGCAATAAAAGTCCAATCCTTGACCTATAACTCTCCCTATAACTCAGGCCTGCTAGTCCTGGCAACATTCTCACAAATCTTCTTTGCACACTTTCCTGTTTAACTATGTCTTTCCTATAACATGGCAACCAAAACTGTACACAATGCTTCAAGTGCAGACTCTCCAACGGCTTGTACAACTGTACCATAACTTCCCAACTCCTATACTCAATGCCTCAACTGATGAAGGCCAGCATGTTGAATGTCTTCTTCACCAACCTGTCTACCTGTGGCACCGCTTTCAACAATGTACTTGTATTCCTAGGTCCCTCTGTTCCACAATACTCAGGGAGTTAGGATGGAAGCTGCAGAGCAGGACGAACAGAGTAGTGTTCTCTGGTTTACTACCAGTGCCACGAGATAGCGAGGCGAGGAACAGGGAGCGGGCGCAGCTGAACACGTGGCTACGCAGCTGGTGTAGGAGGGAGGGCTTCAGATATGTAGATAATTGGGATGCCTTCTGGGGAAGGTGGGACCTGTACAAGAAGGACGGGTTGCATCTGAACTGGAAGGGGACCAATGTCCTGGGTGGAAGGTTTGCTCGAGTAGTTCGAGAAGGTTTAAACTAGTATGGCAGGGGGGTGGGAACCTGAGCTGTATACCGGAGGTGAGAGTTGATGCAGGTGAGGCAGTAGCAAAAGGTAGACCAGCTAGTGGGAAGGAACCAAGGGATCGGTTAAAGTGTGTTTGCTTTAATGCAAGGAGTATCAGGAATAAAAGTGACGAACTTAGAGCATGGATCAGTACCTGGTGCTATGATGTTGTGGCCATAACAGAGACATGGGTTTCTCATGGGCAGGAATGGTTGCTGGATGTTCCAGGGTTTAGAACATTTAAAAAGAATAGGGAGGGGGGAAAAAGAGGAGGGGGTGTAGCACTACTAATCAGAGAGGGTATCACAGTGACAGAAGCTTCCATTGTCGAGGAAGATCTGCCTACTGAGTCAGTATGGGTGGAAATTAGGAACAGCAAGGGAGCAGTCACCTCATTAAGGGTTTACTACAGGCTGCCCAATAGCAGCAGGGAGATTGAAGAAAGCATAGGTCGACAGATTTTGGAAAAGTGTTGTCGCAGTAGGGTTGTTGTAATGGGTGACTTTAACTTTCCTAATATTGATTGGAACCTGCTTCGAGCAGAAGATTTGAATGGAGCTGTATTTGTAAGGTGTGTTCAGGAGGGTTTCCTAACGCAGTACGTTGACAGGCCGACGAGGGGAGAGGCCATTCTAGACTTGGTGCTTGGAAACGAGCCGGGGCAGGTATCAGATCTTGTGGTGGGAGAGCATTTTGGTGATAGTGACCATAACTGCCTCACATTCTACATAGCTATGGAGAAGCAGAGGATTAGGCAAAATGGGAGGATATTTAATTGGGGAAGAGGAAACTATGACGCGATTAGACACGAGTTAGGAAGCATGGACTGGGAGCAATTGTTCCATGGTAAGGGCACTATACACATGTGGAGGCTGTTTAAGGAACAGTTGTTGCAAGTGATGAGTAAATATGTCCCTCTGAGACAGGCAGGAAGGGGTAAGATAAAGGAACCTTGGATGACGAGAGCAGTGGAGCCTCTTATGAAAAGGAAGAAGGTAGCTTACATAAGGTGGAGGAAGCTAGGGTCAAGTTCAGCTAGAGACGATTACACGCAGGCAAGGAAGGAGCTCAAAAATGGTCTGAGGAGAGCCAGGAGGGGGCACGAGAAAGGCTTGGCAGAAGGAATCAGGGAAAACACAAAGGCATTTTACACTTATGTGAGGAATAAGAGAATGGTCAAAGAAAGAGTAGGGCCGATCAGGGATAGCATAGGGAACTTGTGTGTGGAGTCTGAGGAGGTAGGGGAAGCCCTTAATGAGTTTTTTGCTTCTGTCTTTACGAAAGAAACAAACTTTGTAGTGAATGAAACCTTTGAAGAGCAGGTGTGCATGCTGGAATGGATAGAGATAGAGGAAGCTGACATGCTGAAAATTTTGTCAAACATTAAGATTGACAAGTCGCCAGGCCCGGACCAGATTTGTCCTCGGCTGCTTTGGGAAGCGAGAATGAAATTGCTTCGCCACTTGTGAAGATCTTTGCATCCTCGCTCTCCACTGGAGTGGTACCTGAGGACTGGAGAGAGGCAAATGTAATTCCTCTCTTCAAGAAAGGAAATAGGGAAATCCCCGGCAATTACAGACCAGTAAGTCTCACGCCTGTCGTCTGCAAGGTGTTAGAAAGGATTCTGAGGGATAGGATTTATGACCATCTGGAGGAGCATGGCTTGATCAAATGCAGTCAACATGGCTTTGTGAGGGGTAGGTCACGCCTCACAAACCTTATCGAGTTTTTTGAGGATGTGACTAGAAAAGTTGATGAGGGTCGAGCTGTGGATGTGGTGTATATGGACTTCACTAAGGCATTTGATAAGGTTCCCTGTGGTAGGCTCATTCAGAAGGTCAGGAGGAATGGGATACAGGGGAACTTAGCTGCTTGGATACAGAATTGGCTGGCCAACAGAAGACAGCGAGTGGTAGTAGAAGGAAAATATTCTGCCTGCAAGTGAGTGGTGAGTGGGGTTCCACAAGGCTCTGTCCTTGGGCCTCTACTATTTGTAATTTTTATTAATGACTTGGATGAGGGGATTGACGAATGGGTCAGCAAGTTTGCAGACGACACAAAGGTCGGAGGTGTCGTTGACAGTGTAGAGGGCTGTTGTAGGCTGCAGCGGGACATTGACAGGATGCAGAGATGGGCTGAGAGGTGGCAGATGGAGTTCAACCTGGATAAATGCGAGGTGATGCATTTTGGAAGGTCGAATTTGAAAGCTGAGTACAGGATTAAGGATAGGATTCTTGGCAGCGTGGAGGAACAGAGGGATCTTGGTGTGCAGATACATAGATCCCTTAAAATGGCCACCCAAGTGGACAGGGTTGTTAAGAAAGCATATGGTGTTTTGGCTTTCATTAACAGGGGGATTGAGTTTAAGAGTCGTGAGATCTTGTTGCAGCTCTATAAAGCTTTGGTTAGACCGCACTTGGAATACTGCGTCCAGTTCTGGTCGCCGTATTATAGGAAAGATGTGGATGCTTTGGAGAGGGTTCAGAGGAGGTTTACCAGGATGCTGCCTGGACTGGAGGGCTTATCTTATGAAGAGAGGTTGACTGAGCTTGGTCTCTTTTCATTGGAGAAAAGGAGGAGGAGAGGAGACCTAATTGAGGTATACAAGATAATGAGAGGCATAGATAGAGTTGATAGCCAGAGACTATTTCCCAGGGCAGAAATGGCTAGCATGAGGGGTCATAGTTTTAAGCTGGTTGGTGGAAAGTATAGAGGGGATGTCAGAGGCGGGTTCTTTACACAGAGAGTTGTGAGAGCATGGAATGCGTTGCCAGCAGCAGTTGTGGAAGCAAGGTCATTGGGGTCATTTAAGAGACTGCTGGACATGCATATGGTCACAGAAATTTGAGGGTGCATACATGAGGATCAATGGTCGGCACAACATTGTGGGCTGAAGGGCCTGTTCTGTGCTGTACTGTTCTATGTTCTATGTTCTCTACTCCTCAGGACCTTACCATTTACTGTATAAGTCCTACCTTTCCAAAGTGCAACACCCCACAATTATCTGTATTGAATTGCATTTGCCAATCCTCGGCCCACTGTACTTGAAGAAGGAGTAAGACTCTGAAAGCTTGTGTTTTCAAATAAACCTGTTGGACTATAACCTGTTGTTGTGTGATTTCTGACCTTTTCACACTCAAAGAGACATGAAGCACTGATTAGAAAGTAGCATTACCTTGGCAGTGTGCAGTTCATTCATGCTTTTGTTGCACTGTGTCCAGTCTTTCCTCTGGCTCCAGCAGGAGCTGACTTCCACAGACTCATCAAGTCCAGGTTGCATTTATCTTCTGGGATGGTCTCCTGTTGCTACCCAGGAAACAGCCCATCCTATTTCCACAAATGCCCTGGTAGAGTACACGTAGGGAGATGTCAATGAACTATGGTCTGTCTTTGGCAGGTGTGTGAGAACTCCAGAGATGGAAGGACGGATGGATGAGCTGCTCACTGTTGTCGCTGAGTTGCAGAGAATGAAATGCCATTTAGTTGCCTTTTAAATATGGATCTGGACGCTTAAGGGATAACTTCCTCCGCACCCCCACAAAGACTATCAAAAAATAAAATTCCACCCAGCACACCAAATGTCCTCAGTTTCCTCAGCCATTTTATGATTTTACACACAACTATTGTCAAATTTCACATGGCTGTCCTTCACATTTCTTTATGGACTGAATCGTGGTATATTTTGGACCATCCACAGTCATTCCTTCATTTTTATACACTTTAGATCCATTAAGTCTTAGAGGTTGTGGATAGCATTGAATAATTCAAAAGTAGGTTAATCTTTTTGAGGAATTTCCTCCACCAAGGATCTCATTGCCCTCCTCCAAATATTCATCCATTCAAATGTAGTGACCTCGATTTTCTACTGGCCAGAAAGACTCTATGCCAGCATAAATAGGAGTTGCATGTGGAGAACCAAAGAATCCCTATTGTGGCATACTTCAAAGGAATTGTCTGGAAAATCAAATATCCTGTTGGACAATTCCTCTAACCTGAGAACCACTGAAAGTCTTCATTTTAATCTGAGATTTTAGAACGTTGCAAAAAGATTAAGTAAAATAGTTACTTAGAAAAGGTTATGTTATTAAATAATAGTCTAACTCTGGAGTGAGTATTAAACTGACACTATATGTACTTCATACATAGCATCTACACTTTCCCTAGACCACTTATACCCCTCAAACATGGACCTGACACCTGCAGGACATGCTCCTCCGGACCAGACTGAACTGAACCTGACATGACCCTACCTCTGCCACGCCCAACTCCACCCTCCCATGTATGTGACAACCTCCCTGCCCTAAGCTGCACCTGTCTTGACTCAAACTCCACTGCTGACATACGTGACCCATCACCTCCTTCCCTACACTTGCTGCCTAACCCAATCCAACACTTCCCGCTCCTGTGCCAATCTTTCCCAACAACCCTGGACCCAATCCACTCCAACCATACTGGAATTGACTCCCTGCCGCCAAACCTGAATGAACAACCCACTTCTCCATCAAGACCTAACCCGACTCAAACTCTTCTGATGCTGAACACAATCCCTGCCCTCCCCAGAACTGACCATGCCAGGCCGGACTGGATGACAGCTCTATAGCTGCTGGGCTCAACACAACTGTCATATCTTGGATGGTGACCTAAAATTTCCACCTCCCCCCTCGACTTTCAAATCTGGCTAGATGTCTCTTCTCACTCTCCCACTGGACCTAAGCTGACTCTCCCTGTAGCCCCCACCATCCCCCTACCCATCCCTTGCCAGACCCATTTTTTCACACCACCCTGACTTACCCTAAACACTGCATCACTTTAATTTTCCACTTTGTATCGTGCAAATCTACCAACTTGACGTTGCTTCCCATTTTCACTTGATATCCTAACGACTTGATACCATACTCATCTCTGTTCCTTCAAGGTTTTGTGACTAATTTTAGTGTCAGCGTGCCAAGTATAGCATCGATGCCTGGTTATGGAGCTCGGAGGCCCATGCAGCCTTAAGGAAAAGTATTAGGAATGTTGCTATTTTCCCCATTGACTTGGAACCCTGCCCCAATGTGTCTGGTGTATGTAGCAAGTATAATTAACCTAGTTATAATCTAAGTGTGTCTGTAACGTCTATTTGCTCATGAATAATCTTTCAGTAGATGGGAATAGACCTACAGTGTATGTAATATCTTGATATTGGGCAGAACAGTCAACAAATAAACTAAGGGAGTTGCCACATATTTCAACTGATTTTAACATATTGCTGAAATAATCCATTCAGAGGTCAAGAAAGTTTCCACTCAGTCAGAATTTAAGGAAATATTTGGAGTTTGGACAGAAACAGCCAACAGAAACCAAATAACAAACTTTAACTTTTGCAATGTTTTCTAAATCTTGTGGATATTCCAAAGTGCTATACAGCTGATGTATTGCTTTTAGAAATTCTGACAAGCCAGCTTAAGGAGCTGGCTACCAAACTGAAGAGTGAAATCTCAATGGTAATAATGCCTGAGTGATTACCTGAACGATACAGGAAAGTGCACGTAAGATAAATGAAATGAATGGGAGTCAAAAATTGATTTGGAAGACATGGGCCCAGGATGGTAGGATACATGCATCACCACAGAGGAAGGCGGAGGCTATACCATTGGGACAATATGCACCTGAATCGTACTTGGACCAGTTTTTTTGGAAACATGCATCTGGCGGGGTTAGAGTGGGCTTTAAACTAAACAATGCAGGATGGGGATCAAGCTTATGTAGCTAAAGCAAATAGAAGAATAGAGTTAAAGCAGAAGAACAAAATAGTAACATTTTACTATTATGAATTCATTATGAAGTCATTAACAATCAGGACTAGAATGTCAGAAAGATGACAAAGAAACCAAACTAAAGGTACTATATTTGAATATGCATAGCATTCATAAAAAATAAATTAATTAATAACATACTTTGAAACAAATATGTGATCAGATAGCCATGGAGAGATGTAGGTTCAAGATGACAAGGATTGGATCCTGAATATTGAAGGTTACGTGACATTCAAGAAGAATAAGATGCTAGATAAAGTTCAAGGGGTCACGCTACAAGATGACGTTTGTGCTGTAGTTAGAGACTGTCTTGGTCCAGGAGATCAGTATGTAGAGTTGGTTTCGGTGGAGATGGAGAGTAGTGGGGGAACGTGCTAAAATGCAGATATTGTCTGCACATGGAGACCATGTTTGCCATTGAATCTCCTATGCAGGTCATCAGATGCCTGCAGGATTCACTGCACTGATGCAGCTTCTAGGCTGTGGGGGCCGCTTTTTTCCATATGCCTGTCTTCCACTCCTGCTCCACCCTGTGCTGAAGTCCCTAATTGCTGACATCACAAGGTCATCTCCTGCTGGGGCTGAACAGGTGGCTGGTCTCCAGGCGAGTGCCAGCTATCTAGGATATTTCTAGCCAGCTGTAGAGCTATCATTGCGAGGTAATCATCAGGTGATGCACCACATTTACTATGTCTATGGTTTGATGTCGAGGATAAGCTAGAACCTGTAAGGCAATAGGGAGAGAAGGAATCGTAACTGGTGGTTAGACATGGTGTGCAAAGATGCTTCAGGTATATGGGCTGCTGGTCTTTTTGCTGAGTCTCAAGTTGTTGTGGAACGGAATGAGGTATGATGGGCAGATGTGAGATATCAGATGTGATAATAGCCATCAGGGTGGGTAGGTAAGCTAGGGTGAGAAAACTAACTAGGCCTTGCTGCAACAAACCAGACAGAAAAATTCATCACTGTTCAGATTATGTAAAAACATCATGAGAAACAACCTTTAGAATTCTACAGCTCTGCCTTGTGTGATTTTTTTCGCTCACACACTTTTTTTTACCAACCATTTTAAAAGAACCTCAAAGGTTTTTATAGATGTTTATATAATCCCAACAGTGTGGAAACAGGCCCTTTGGCCCAACAAGTCTACACTGACCCTCAGCATCCCACCCTGGCCTTTTCCCTCTATAACCCACCTAGCCACACACCCCTAAATGCTACGGGCAATTTAACATGGCCAATCCACCCAGCCTGCGCATCTTTGGACTGTGAGGGGAAACCGGAACACCCCGAGGAAACCCACATAGACGGGGGAGGTGATGACATAGTGGTATTATTGCTGGACTGTTAATTCAGAGGCCCACATAATGTTCTGGGGCCCCAGGTTCGAGTCCCACCACAACAGATGGTGGAATTTGAATTCAATAAATATCTGGAATTAAAAATCTAATGATGACCATGAATCCATTGTCGATTGTCAGAAAAACCTATCTGGTTCACTAATCTCCTCTAGGGAAGCAAACTGTCATCCTTACCTGGTCTGGCCTACATGTGACTCCTGACCCACAGCGATGTGATTGACTCTTAACTGCCCTCCCATGAATGAATTTAAAAAATACGGGGAGAATGTGCAAACTCCACATAGACAGTCACCTGAGGGTGGAATCAAACCCAGGCCCCTGGTTGCTTTGAGGCAGCAATGCTAACCATTCAGCCACCACACTGCCCCCTTTTATAGTTCACTTTACAACTTTGATATCAAAAATGCAACATGATGACCATGCAGAAAAGAACCAGAAACATCTAGCTGCTATGAGAAATTCCCTTTCATTGTTAAAGTTAACCTAATATTGTGACTGAGCAACTAAACAGAAAGCGCTGAACCTTGTCATATCTTGACTAAGTATCAGTTTTGTCAAATTTCAAGGAGAATTTCTCTTTGCACGGTCCACCAACATTTCTTGCCACATTATTCCAAACTCACTTCAGTAATGTTCAACTCTTGCTCCCATGGGGACACTCTTGTCCAGTTCTATGACTTGCCGTACTGTGTAGATCTCACCACTGCTGGAATACGCCTGCATAGACTGTCATCCCTAGTATCAAATATTGTCAGTTCAGAAGGTCTGGCAGCATCTGTGGAGGAGAAAACAGAATTAACATTTCAGGTCCGGTGACCCTTCCTCAGAACACCGGACCCGAAACGTTAACTCTGTTTTCTCCTCCACAGATCCTGCCAGACCTGCTGAGCTTTTCCAGCGACTTTGTTTTTGTTCCTGATTCACAGCATCCGCAGTTCTTTTGGTTTTTACTTTCAGTTCAGACTTGCCCTTCCCAGTGACTGACATTTGCCCCGGACATGGAAGAGAGATGGGGAAATTGCACCTAATTTTGAGCGTAGAATGATGTAGAGGAGGGTGATCCTCCTCCATCAGTGCTGGTAGTGGTTGCCATGATACCAGACCCTTCCAGTTTTGGGTCGAGGGCTCCACCTGTGTCTTTGGAATCTCAGCATGATTGGATGAACGCCCAGCAGTGTCAGAAGAATGGCTTCTTCCACATGCCAGTGTAACAGCCGCTATCTTCTCTCTGTACCTTCACATTCACTGTATCTCTATTTCTGTATCCACTTCCCACCAAGGTTCATGGTCTACCAATCTCACTTTTGCATGTAACATCTTTCTTCCCTAGCTCTCATCCACCCAACACCATATATCACCAGCCCTCTTCCTCAGTGCTGCCCACTCACTCAGCAATTTTGCCCTGCCTACGCCAGCGCTGATTGCTGTGACAGAGATAGTAGGAGGTCTAGGCCCAAAATGTCAGCTTTTCTGATCCGATGATGCTGCTTGGCCTGCTGTGTTCATCCAGCTCCACACTTTGTTATCTCAGATTGCTGTGACACCAATGTTCACCTCATTCAATCTCTCCTGGAGAAAACAGACCAGAATAGGGCATAAATCACACAGACAAGTGATGTGCTGCTGACACTCAGCACCCCATCCCTACGAGACAATCCTGACTGTAACTACCCAAAGCCTCAGGACAGACATTGTGGTTTGCCCTTGACTTAGTTTAGAGGGACTCCTTACTGAAGTCTGTTTCCCTTGACTTGACTGATAGCCGCCAATAATCATGACAAGCATCCTAGTTTTGTGTTTGTGCTAAGTGGCAAGGTAAGGCAGAATGCTGTGAGCCTGGTAGCTCTGGCTGAGGGGTAAAGCATTAAATGGCAAGGTAAGGCTGAAGTGCAGCAAGCATCCATGTAGGCTCAAGGTGAGTGAGAACTAAGAATGCAAGGGAACAGCTCTGAGATGTGGCCTGTATTAATCTGTGAACTGGTTGCCTGTCTCCATGTTCAAAGTGTCCTTGCAACAGTATTTCAACACACACAAATGCAGGTTAAGTGAAGAAGGGTTCTGTAAATGGATAGGAAGCATAAAATGATAGGCTTCAGAGACTGCCATGTGTCAGATGCCAGCATCCAAAGCAATGGTTTCATGCAGCTGGTGCCCTGGAATGTGCCCATGAGATGATTTTTTGGCAGGTATTCACGGTGGCAGTAGCAGGATCAAGCGGTAGGCTGAAGTTGTTAGGTACTCATTGATTTTCCCGTGAGGTATTGTGTATAGCTAGTTTCCTCGCAATGGTGGTAGGATAGGCAGCTGCACATCAATGAGGCCTGATTTGTAGTTAATCAGGCCAACAACACGCAATAATCCCTGTTAATAGGCATATGAGCAAAATTAAGCCATTCAGCCCACTGAGTCTGCTCTCACCACTAACAAGTGCGAATCTCATTTCCTTGCCTGGAACTCTGTTGAAAAATGCAACAGCTTACTCCTGAAAATGAGAAAGGTTTTGTCCAACTTCACATGCAATTCTCCCAGATTTCTTGCTATCATCTACGATGTTCAACCTCCAAAATGCATTACCTGATCAAATTTTCTGTCAATTTGATATTCACATGATTTTACCTTAACTGAAGTCACTGCAAAGTCAGGTGAGTTTAAATGTAAAATGTAGGTAAAATATACATGATTGTTCTCATTTCTTATGCTGGTTGGAAAGAATTTCTCAGGCTTAGTTTTACAACTGACATTTTTGAAAACCTGCTCCTAAAGTTTACAGAACTAATGGCGGCAGGTAGGACTGTCTGCATGAGGGTACCTAATTATTGATGGGCCAGGCATCATGGTTGTGTTGGGCAAGCTAAAGGGAACAGCTAGTCACTTCCTGCCTATCAATTACATCCGTTCATATCTGATCATGCTAGTTCTCTATTCAGCTCATTAGATTAAACTCTCCCACTCAAACTATATAGTTAAATTTATATTCCTACTTAGTCTAACACATTTGTCACATTTTACCAGTTGAATAAAGAACATAATTTCCATCAAATACTTCAGCATTATGCCTGGGTGAGACCTTGTATTGAATATATTGCACACCAACAAGGAAATGCCGATCTTGAAATCATTGTGGAGCACTTTAAGTGTTGTCTCTAAATTGTATCGTTTGTTTTCCAAACTGGTAATATTTCATTGGATTGGTGTGATACTTCATTTTCAATGTTAATCTGTATTCTTGTTCACATATGGGCATTAATTAGAAAGGGAAATGGCCCATGTGGATCTAAGTCCCATATTATAATGAAGCCTTGACTATATCCAACTCTATTTTGGGTCTGATGACATCTATAACAGGCATTAGTCTTTTGCAAACTCTGCTCTACACTGATCAGTGCTGCGTGGATTTACACTGTATGATCCACTCAAATTTTCTTGCATTTCTGACAGCTGACTGTATCGTTGCCAACAAAAAAACACTGTTTTAAAAATACGATGACCTTGTATGAGTGCTACTCTCAGTTTTTCAGTGCTAATAACAATTGCTGTTGTCCTGTGCTAACCCTTCTTACCCGTACTTACTTGAGGGAGGAAGGTACCTGCCCCAATTTATAGACCATTTAACCTGGTTTAAAAGCAAAATATATGCTGAAAACTTGCTGGAAATTTGCTGATGAAAACTAAGGCTGAATATGTTAACATCAGACCCCCAGCTAATACCAAGCATTTGTAGCCTAATAACAATTTAAATTAGCGAGTCAAGGCATCAGGAACCTGAACAGAGAGGCAGTAGGGAGGGAAACAAAAATGTTTGAAACAAGCACAGAAGAATAGGAAGCAAAAGTAGAAGACAGGAAGTACGACCTGCATCAAATTGGGCTGAGGTGTAAAAGAAGCTGTGCAGTAGAATCTCTACAGTTCGGAAGCAGGCCATTTGACCCATCATGTCTGCACTGAACCTCTGAAGAACATCCCATCCAGACTCACTCACCTACCCTGCCCCCTAACCCTGTACTTCCTTTGATTAATCAACCTAGCCTACATATCCCTGGACACTATGAGCAAGTTAGCACAGCCAATTGATCTAACCTGCACAATTTTGGACTGTGGGAGGAAATCCATGCAGATACGGGGAAAATGTGCAAATTCCACACCATCATCCAAGGCTGGAATTGAACCCTATACCTGGCACTGTGAGGTAGCAGTGCTAATCACTGAGCAACTGTGCTGCCCCGAAGCATAAAAAGAGCAATGCAATAATGTCAAATATTTCCTAAATCGAAACAAAGACAACAAAGATGGTATGAGGGCTATGTTGGCTGAAACAAACTAGTAACTTTGTTAAAAGGCATGACACTAGCTAGGTGATTATTAATGTTTAAGGAATGAATGCATGCAGGCAAAGAACACAACTGGAAAAGTGGCCCAATGATAGCTAACAAAATGAACTAAGGATAGTAATCCAAAAAGGAGTTGTGTAAAATTGCTAGAAAAAAAATAGCAAACCTGACTGGGAATTCAGCAAAGGAGGATCCAGGGCTTTATTAAGAGCATAAAAATAGAGTACGAGAGTAAACTTGCAAGGAATATAAAAACAGAATATAAGAGCTTCTATCAGTATGTCAAAAGAAAAAGATTAATAAAACAAAATGTCAGCCCCTTACAGTCTGAAACGAGAGATTGACAATGGAAAACAAGGAAATAACAGTGCAATTAAATATCTACTTCGGTTCTGACTTCACAGATGATGGTACAAGTAACGTAACAAATGATCGAAAGCAAGGGTCTATTAGGAAGGAGACGTTGAAATAGCAGCTATATTGGTTGTCATCTTCTAAAATTCTGACAGCGCTGGGGAAGCTGGAAACAAGAATGATGTTTTCCCTGCCAAGGGGCTCTAGAAGAAGGGGTCTGGTCTCAGAATATGGGATGAAATTGATATGAGGAGAAATTTCTTCCCTCAGAGGATGATGAACCTGTGAAATTCGCTACCACAGAAGCCTGTAGAGGTCAAGCCATGAATATATTCAAGAAATAAGAAGATTTCTAGCAGCCAGAAGTGCCAAATGGTATGGGGAGGGAACGGGAGAATGGAGTCAAGGAAGATGAGCATCCATGTTCATGATCAGCCATGGTGAAGCCTGCTTGATGGGCTAAGCAGGCTACCCTGATAGTAATTTATTTTGTTTATATGTAACCTTAAAACAATTTTCTAGATTTGTCCTTCATATTTTGCTCTTTCCAATGCAGAAGTTGCAATAACAGCCTAACATCAAGCACACAGATGCAGAGGGGTGCTGATAGCCCAAGGTGAAATTAAAGCAATGTATAATTTTATTTGGGAATTTGCATGATGATTTCTCGACCAATGCTCCTCACCAGATGTTTTTAATCAGGAAATCAAACCCCCTGCTTGGAATTAATAAGAAGGTTCCTAATTTGTTCTGAGAGCATAAAATGCTTATGAGAGGAACTGAAAGTGATTAACCACAAAAAGGGAACAACTTCAGCAGCAAAATACAAACACAAAATGGAAAGTCAAATAAAACAGCAAAATATTGTACTGCATAATTTAATATTGTCTCAAATAATCCTGTACTCCTGGCTTCAGGATGCCACAATTTCACTACAAAGGAAATAAATTTAATAATACACAAAATAAAGAACCTTATATTAACTATTTCCTTTAGTCTGAAACATTGCAGAATCTTTCACATCTTTGTGAAAGCACCAAAGGTGTCAATTCAGACAGCAAGGCCTTTTGAAAATGACCATTGGCTAACTAAGAAAGAAAATTTTGTAAATGTTCAATTAGGTGAATCAAAAGGCCAAATATTCCCCAAAATTACCAAACACGAGTTTGCTGACTCCATTCCCTGCCCTGATAGCTTTGCCAGGGTGGTTTCAGGTCAGGGTTGGGAGGCAGTCTGCTTCATGAGGAGCAGGCACCAAATTAAGAGCCTTGTTGGTGGCAGTAAAGAAAGACAATTGAAATTTTTTAATTTTCAGTTTTCCAAAATGAAGAGGGCAATCTAACTGACTAGAGGCAGGAACTAAGCAACACGCCATTAGAGCAGGCTTGTGCTTCAGGCAGATCTATAGGATCTCACTGGCTGACAGGGTTTGGGTACTCCATGTTAGCAACCCGGGCTGCTATTCTGTTTCTTCATTAACTTTTTTTTAATGTGGATGAAGGGGCTGCTGTATATTGACTCTCCCCCTTAGTTACTTATTCTTTACAGCAGAGAGTTGCTTCTCTCAAGGTAAAAGGCCTCTGATTGAGCCCCCCAGTTTTAACAGCTCACATACTGCTCATAACTGGACACGATAGTCTCTATTGAAAGGCACACCCATGTCAAAAGAAATGTCTATTTCCATTTAAGGGCAGGTTCAAGATATGGAAACAGTCGAGGTTCCTGTTTCCTGGCTTCAAAGCAAAACTTCAGCCACCTGGTCTCAGCATACCTTGTTTACATTTATCATCTGAATGATTGAGAGAATGTCAATTTCAATGTCATTTGAAATGTGGCAGCATTCGAGCACAATGACCTATTGCATTTTAGTAGATTAAAGACCCATTCTAAATGCAAATTATGGTTGAGTTGAGAATTTTGAATTCAATAGCTTGACAAATCATGAGCCAATGTAGATCAGTGAGCTCAGAAAGGATAGATAATAAACTTATGAGTGTTATATCTGTAAAACAGAAGTTAATTTTTCAGTTGATACCATTACAATACTCGCTCAGTGTCATAATGTTGTATTACATAAATCTTCCGGAGACAGTTCACAGTTGAACTTGACAGTCCATATGGTGTGTTAGGTGATGCAAGAAAATTGTTAGCAATAGTGAACAAAGATCCAAACTTAAGTGATGAAATAATAGAATAGAAAATTTATTGTCACATATAGTTTTAGATGAAAAATAGTGAAAGGTTTTATAAGCTGCCATACCACTGTGCCTATATTAATGGTAGAAATCACACATAACAATAAAAAGAAGTAAAATCAAGACAAAGTTCATCACAGTTCACTTAACTGCTCCAGGATTTGCAGATAGTTGATTAAACAGAAAACTTGGAAGCATTAGAACAACTGCATAGATACAGTTTTAACAATAGTGATAGTCAGAATAGTTTAAGGTTGGTACAATTGAGTAAAACCAGAAAAGTTTCTAAGATCCTACCACATGATAGAATTTTCCAGGGAAAATTGAAACAGTTTTGGGTGAATGCAGGGAGCTAAATCCCTTACAAGCAGCATTGTGTTGTGATCGTGAAATGATCTACTTTCACCTGGGTTGAGATCTAAAGGGACCAGTGAGCGCACTTAAAATTTTCAAGAAACCAGTCAGGATGTTTAATACCAAATAAGTACTGATGCAATCCTTCATTGTGGATTTTACAGGCTGTCCTCGTGTTCCCTCTCATCTCAGCAACTATACCAGGCGGACCAAGCGGAGAGAGTTTCTTCAATGGAAATTGACAGGTTGGCAAATTTTTGATTAGTGAACTTCAGCCTTGGCTTGGTAAGACACTCTTTGAGAGAGCACAATCAATCACTGCTTAACAAATGATGGCAAACGCCTTGGAAGGTACTTAATCTACTAAACACTTAAACACATCATTAGCTGGACTCACTACTTCCCACCTTTACAACGTGTGGGAGCAGCTTACGCAGCACTGCTTCTATCTCTGTTTGAGAGAAGAGAAGCAACACCACCAGTAACAGCAACGGGAGCTGCACATTTTGCTTTCTCCTTAGACATATGTCCCTTCCTAAGAGACAGATTTTCAGCTAAAGGAGGTGAGACTTCCAACATTGGGCATACAGACAGATGATCAGCTCTATCATCATGTCTGAGAACCGGGGTCTCCGGAGACTCAGACTCACATGGCAGGCAAAACAAGGCCTCTCAAAACAAGGTCTTGCTACCAGTGAAGTAAGCCATTATCACTATTTAATGACGATGGAAAGGCTCCTGATACTACCAGCCTAATCAAAGGACATGGACTCCTGCCAGAGTGAGTTTAACAGTTATTTTAATGGCCTTGCCTCAGACTTGAGCAAGCTGTAATTCCTGGAAAATCACAGTGCATCCTTTAAATATATATCATTTAGGAAATGATACTAGATGCTCATGGAATGCATAATTCTAATGTCCCATGACCTAAATGGTTTTCTTTGTCTGTCAATCTTTGCCTTTTTTTAAAAAAATGGCCATAATAGTCTGAAAATGCCTGGTCTGGATTTTGCCCATTTGTGGCAATTTGTGCACTTGACTTTAATTCCCTTTGTTTCATGCTCATTTTATAAAAAACCTGCCTCTTGGCATCTGGCTGTCTCACTTATCATTTCATCAAGCTGAGTGAGACAGCGAAGAGTGAATTTGCAGTTAGCTTTATCAAGGCTTTTTGTTTATTCTCACATGAGATTTGCAATACAAACATTAAAAGCTGTCAACTAAACAGCAACAAGCAAAGCCTGAGCTATGTACTGTGGTGAGAATCAAATAACTAATAAGTATCTTCCTTCAGTTCTCATGAATTTAAAAGTGAGAAAAATTTAATGCACGATATTTGGCTGGTGTTTTAGCACTATGCAGGCAGGATTTCAGTTCCATTTGGAATTAATTTTCACAGGAGCACTGGGAAAAGACTGAGCTACTATTTGAAGTTACATTCTAAGTGAGTTCTAAGAAGGAAAGCATATTCATCCCTTCAATCTCCTTTCCCTTTCGCCAGTATAATATATACCACATTAAAAACTGGTAGGTAATACCGAAATAGTATCAGAGATAATGGGAACTGCAGATGCTGGAGAATCCAAGATAATAAAATGTGAGGCTGGATGAACACAGCAGGCCAAGCAACATCTCAGGAGCACAAAAGCTGACGTTCCGGGCATAGACTGATGCTCTGATGAAGGGTCTAGGCCCGAAACGTCAGCTTTTGTGCTCCTGAGATGTTGCTTGGCCTGCTGTGTTCGTCCAGCCTCACATTTTATTATCTAGGTAATACCGAAGCCTGTTTTTCCTAAAGCGAACAAGAACAAACTATGAGGAAACACAACAAAATATTTTTAATTTAAAAATATATTTTAAGAAATGAAAATTAAATAATCAACAATTTAAAAACAAAAAAAACTTCAGAAGATTTTGTCATCGGTTAACCATAATGCTTGCCACGAAGAGACAATGGAAAATTCACTGAAAGCCAGTCAGTAAATAGAATTTGCAATCATTGCTATTTTGCAACCTCAGGATTTACAAAGTGAAGGAAGTACTTTTGAAGTGTAATTGTTTTTATAATGCAGGCAAAGCTTTCGTCTAATGCTGTATGAATCAACAACAAGATAAATGTCAGATTAACTGTTATGGTATTGGTGCAGAGAAAAATATTGGCCAGCACACTGTGGAAAACTGTCAAATCTCAGTTAATGTTGTATCTGAAAGCCAGCACCTTCAACTTTGTGACATTGCTTTGGCACTGCACTGTTCATCTTGAGGATGTGCTCAAGTCAGAAGTAACATTTGAACTCTTCTGATGCAGCAACTGGATTTTACCATACCTTTACAAAGGAGCTCGGAGCTAGGGCTGCTCAATTGACAATCAAAGGAAGGTGAGGAGTGGCACTCACTTTTTCTTCTTGCAATTACACAATCTAGTCAGTTGCAGGGAAGATGGCAAAAAGCCCTCGTACTCAAAACACAAAGGCCAATTAAACTGCATAATCCGCCAATTAAGGGCCTCCTCCCACTTCCACTGGCATTTTATCAGCAGCAAAGGAGTTGTAGGTGAAGTGATTGTCATAAGGTCAGCCAACTGGACCTCATGGAATATGAATTCCCTGATTGGGACTGTTAATCTGGTTCAATCAGGGAGCTCTGGATGACAGATAATAAGGGAAGTGACAGAGATGCTGCCACTCTCTGATAGCTGACTCTGAAGATGTAATACTAAATTCAAGGATTGTTCATGTGTAAATAAAAGTTGACTTTGGTGACAGGATACTGGCATCTATTGAGTTATTCAGAGGCGATGAGAGAGGGATACACCTGTTGGAAGATAAAACGAGAACAATCAAAGATGCCCCAGCTCCCTCGTCTGTCCATGAGTTTAGGTCATTTCTTGGGCTGATAAATTATTATGAAAAGTTCAAAAATAATCTGGCCTCCATCCTGGCTCCATTGCATCAACTCCTAATGAAAGGTCAGCCTTGAAACTGGTCACATTGACAAGCTCTAGTTTTCAGTGAATTAAACTAACAGCTGTCATCCTCTAAGCTGTTGGCACACTATGATCCCAAGGAGTATCGAGTATTGACATGTGACATTTCTCTCTATGGGATGGTATTAGTGCCAAGGTGGCCCAATGGAGAGGGATGCCCAATAGTTTATGCATCCAGAACTTCAGCTAAATATGCCCAGATAGAGAAAGAAGGATTAGTCGTCATATTTGGAGTCAGGAATTTCCACTAATACCTTTACGGTTGAAAATTTCTGATAATCCAGGCCACAAGCCCCTATCTGGTCAGCTTAAAGAGGAAAGGCAATACCACCTATTCATTCGTTAGTGGGCTCTACAACATAAATGTTTATAATTAAAAGTTAGAACAACACCCAGGAGGCCGAGTCGCAAAAGTGGATGCAGTGAGTCATCTCCCATTAGCAGACACATTACCAGGTAACTCCAGTGGAAGAGTCTGTAATGTTATTAAATTTGTGAACTCACTCCCAGTCACAGCTGATAATATTAGCAGAAGGACCCAGAACTTTCAAAACTGTAACAGCTGGTGGTGGTGGAGACTAAAGGGCCATCACAACTAGAAATGAAATGTTTTGGACCTGGAGAGACCAGCACACAGTAGAGGACAGCATATTATTATGGGAAGCAAGAGTGATTGCCCCAAACAAACGTCACCATGAAATACTGGCTGAACTCCACCAGGATATCCAGGGGTTTCCAAAATGAAGATGTTGGTGAGAATTTATGTCTGGTGCCAGGCTTGGAAACAGACATAGCTGCATTTGTTCAACAGTGCCCATGGTACAAACAAGGACAAAAGTTACAGCCAGCAGATCCACAATATTCGTGGGAATGGTTGGGTAAACCTTGGGCTTGGTTTAACATCAACTATACAGGTCTTTTCATGGGTTTGATGTTCTTAGCCATTGTAGACATCCACTCAAATTGGTTAAATGTGCATAGAGAGCATTCATCAAACACAGGGATGATGATAGAACACAGCATGCATCTTTGTCAGTACAAGGACTCCTGAAAATGTTGGTCACAGATAATGGGCCATCATTTATCAGCAGGGAATTTGGGTATTTCCTAAAGTTGAATGGGATTCGATATATAAGGACAGCTTCAGACTATGCATCAACTAATGGTCTGGCAGAAAAAGCAGTCCAAAGTTTGAAGGCTGACTTGAAGAAACAGCTTACGGCCTCATTGGATAACAAACTCTCACATTCTTATTTAAAAATTGAAAGAACTGTGGATGCCATAAATCAGAAACAAAAATAGAAATAGCTGGAAAATCTCAGCAAGTGTGGTAGCATCTGTGGAAAGAAATCTGAGTTAATGTTTTGCGTCGAGTGACCCTTCCTCAGAATGATTCTTATTTGATTGTACGACTACCTCATGTGCACCAAAAGGTGTAGCGCTAGCAGAAATGCTAATGAGTAGAAGACTCTGCACCAGGTTAATTCTGATCTGCCTGGACTTGGGCAGAGGTTGAAACAGTCTCAGGAATGTCAATGCCAGGCACAAGACTCTGCCAACAATTTGATACAGGGGGCAAAGTTTGATGCAAGAATCATGGAAATGGTCCTGCATGGCTAACAGGCATGGCCAATGTGAGGCCAGGACCAGTGATATATAAAGTTTGGCTAAGTGCGACGGAACAGAACAAGCATGAAGACCATATGAAAGCCACAAATTCAAAACAGTCCAGGAGCAAATGTGCCCTGCCCCATGGAACAGTCAAAAAGGCAGCCAGAACCAGTGAATTCAATGTGTCTGTTGTGTGTTGACGAGTCTTCTAAATTAGAGATGGACATAACAGATGTAGCTGCCTCGATGCCTTCGCCATTGAAAGAATAGAGTGAAATTTTACCAAGGCACAAAAGGCGAGAACCCACACGTTACACGCTACCCATATCAGATGCTGGATTGGAGGAACCTGACCCTGATAAAACTCGCTAGGTGGCTTTCCAGGGAAAAGGACTGGCCTATGCCCTTGGACTCAAAGAGTGAGGAATGTAGTGATTATAATGAGCTCAGCCAGGTAGGTGTCATAGAACATGAACTCCCTGATTGGAGCTGTTTATCTGGACCAACCAGGAAGCCCTGGTTGACAAATAAAAGGGGAAGAATTCGAGATACTGTCACTTGACAGCTGACTCTGAAGAGGCAATACAAAAGTCAAGGTCTGTTCATGTGAAAATAACGGTGACTTGGTGATGCAATACCAGCCTCTGCAGTTACTTCACCGTAACATGTATTTACAATTATGGTTCAGTAATGGTTATCATGATAGGCTGTAGAAGTTGGGACGGTTCTCTTTGGAGAGAAGAAGACAAAAAGGAGATCTAACTGATATATTTTCAAAATTAAAAGAGGCCTGAATAGAGTAGATAGGGAGAAACCGGTCCTACTCATAAAAGGAACAAGAAGGAGGGGCATAGGTTTAAAGTGATTTGGAAAAGGAACAAATATGATGTGAGATAAAGCTTTTTCGCACAGCATGTGGAATGGAAGCGTGCTGAAAGGAGTTTCAGTTCACGCCACACGACATATGAGGATGAGGCTATTCAGCCCATCAAATCGGCACTACCATTCAACGAGATCATAGCTGACCTGATGACACTCAATTCCACTTTCCTGCCTTTCCCCCATAACCCTTGACTCCCTTACTGATTTAAAATATCTCCAGCTCAGCCTTGATTATATTTATTGAGCCAGCCTTGATAGGTCTCTGTGGTAAAAAATTTCAGATTCAGCATCCTCTGAGAGAAGCAGTTCCTCCTCATCTCTGTCTTAATTGTGCAACCTCATTTTTTGAAATGATGCCCTCTGGTCGTAGGCTCTTCCACAAGGGGCAACAACATTTCCGTGTTCACCCTATCAAATATGCTAAGATTTCCAATACATAAAGGCCCCACCTACACAATCTCTCTTCATAAGACTCTCCCTCCACACCTGTAATCAGCGTAGTAAACTATCTCTGGACTACCTCCAATGCCAGTACACCTTTCTTTAGATAAGGTTCCCAAAACTATTCACAGTACTCTAGTTCAGTTCTGACCAAAGCCTTGTGTCATTTTGACAATACCTCCCTAACTTCATACTCCATTCCTCCTGAAACAAAGACCAACATTCTGTTTGTTTTCCCCACACCCGCTAAACTTGGATGCTAGCTTTTTGTGATTCATGGACAAGGACACCTAAATCTCTTTGCTCTGTTACTTTGTACAGTCTTTCTCTATTTATACAATATATAGCTCGTCTATTCTTCCTGCAAAAGTGCATAACGTCACACTTACCCACATTCTTTCCCATTTTACAAGATTTTTCTCACCTGCTTAATCAGCCTGTATCCCTCTGCAGAAATTCAAGAGGGCATTGGATGATTATTTGTAAGAAAAAAAATATGCAAGGATACGGGGACGAAGCAGGAAGATTGGCACAAGTTAATTATACTTATTTAAAGAACCGGTGCAAACGGCATCCTTCTGCGCTCCTCTGATTCATTAATGTTGGTGGGGAGGAGTCTGTCAAGTAAAAGGTCCAAGTGTTCAGAGTGGGGCGCTTGTTGGCCTATAGGGAGCAGGTGAGGGCCATTGGCAGCCATGGTCACTTCACATGGCCAAGAACTTAAAACTTATTCCTATATTTTTAGATGACTCAAATCGCAAACCATTGTCAGCTTGCTCTTGTTGATGAATTTTCTAAATTAATAGGATCACTGAGAACAAAAGGTAATGTTCGATAAATCATTTGGCAGGTAACAGTTACAATGACTCCTTCTGAACATTTGGAAGGCTGTTACAATTTTATGTAAGGTATAGAATAAGGTGAGAGGAGAGAGATTTTAAAAAAGACATAAGCGGCAATTTTTTTACACAGAGCGCGGTTTGCGTGTGAAACGAAGTTCCTGAGGAAGTGGTGGCTGTGGATATAGTTGCAAAGTTTAAAAGACACTTGGATAAATGCATTAATAGGAAAGGTTTGGAGGAATATGGGCCAGGAGCAGCCAGGTGGGACTAGTTTGGTTTGTGATTATGTTCGGCATGGATTCGCTATACTGAAGGGGGTCTGTTTCCATGCTGTTTTTGTCTGTGGCACTATGACTTTAAATAGGGCTATTCATAGTGTAATATTGTTGTAGGGCAATGGATTTTGGTACAAATGAAATGCTAGGTATTTTGATTCACGAAAAAGTAAAATTCTCGAACAGAATCCAGTAAATCCAGTAGCTAAGAATGTAACTAAGACCTGCCAATAATGTAGAGCAAAACCTCAGCCAAAACAATGCAACTTTGTTCATCCATAGCCAATGGACAGCAGACAGAGAGTTCACAAGCTACTTCCAATGCTATCCATTAGTTATGGTGTCTTCCTAGAAAACATTATTGGAAAACCTAGAAAATGTTTTATAGCGGTCATAAAATAATTCTAAATTATTTAACTTTTGGTCATGTGACATGGACGTAGTTGGCTAGGCCAGCAGTTATTGCCCATTCCTAATTACCCCTTAGAAGGTGAGCTTCCTCCTTTAGCCACTGCAAACTATGGCATGTATGGATAAATGTTGTTTGGAAAAGAGTTTCAGAATTTTGATACAGCAACATAGTTCCAAGTCAGGATGGTGCATGGTTTGGAAGTGGACTTGAAGATTGTAGTGTTCCATACATCTTCTGCCCTTGATCTTCTTGAGAGTAGAGATTGCAGGTTTGGAAGATACAAATGAAGGAGCCATGGTGAGTTGCTGCAGTCAACCTTATATGCACTACTACCATAGTGTACTGGCAGTGAAGGTGGTTGATAGGGTGTCAATGTGGAAGGTTGCTTTGTCCTGCATGGTGTTGAGCTCGTTGAATGTTGTTGGAGCTGTGCTCATCCAGGTAAGTGGAGATTTTTCCATTGCTCTCATAGTTTGTGTCTTGTAGATGATAGACAAGCTTTGAGGAGTGAGAAGTGAGTTATCTAAACATACTTATACTGTTGTAGCATCATTTTCCTTTGGAGGATTTTCACTTTGTGTGAGCTCTTGACCTTGAATTTAAACTTGTCCCCAGATGTATTGTTTTTGATGACAATATCAGTTGGATACCAAATAGAAGGGTATAATGCCAGTATCATGGAGACTGCTCCAGAAGTCGGGAAGATATGATAAGACATGTTGCAGAGGGATAGACCATTAGTTTTGTATGGAGGTCTATGCAATGGAAGAGTTACAGAGAGTGTGAAGTAGTGGAGTAAAGATGGTGGCACTGTTGAAGAGCAAACATGACCATTAACCTTCATTCTACTTTGCTCAAGATTTATTTTCACTGGTACACTGTAACTACCTGGGAGGCTATCCTCGCCCAGGTTGGCAACATCTGGCACCATGGCCTCCTTTGGCAGTCCAGAAGAAAGTGGATGGTCATCCTCTCTATCACTCTGTCCACCAGGACCCTGTCCATGAATCAGAGTGTCAACACCCCTTTATCTGCCTCTCCTCCAAAATAATGGTCAACCAGCAGAGTTAGAATGGCAGTTCTGGGCATTGAGGTATTTGAACTGGAGCATACCTGAAGTTTAAATATTATGCCCACTGTGTCAATGCCAGAAGGCCCAGCAATAATGCTGAGCCTGTGACCATAAAATTCAGTGAGAAGAGTTTCCTAGAACCTGGATCCATTATTAATGATGTGAGGAGCAGAGGTTTGTATATGCAAAGTAGCCATTGCCCATGCAGGGAAAACCTCTTAGAGGCTCCCAAACAGTTACACAGTGTTTAACTTGTGTTAATTCTGTGTTTGTGAGCATAGGAGGCTATTTAAGATAGTACTTTGTATTTGTGATGTGATAATGGGAACTGCAGATACTGGAGAATCCAAGATAATAAAATGTGAGGCTGGATGAACACAGCAGGCCCAGCAGCATCTTAGGAGCACAAAAGCTGACGTTTCGGGCCTAGATGAAGGGCCTAGGCCCGAAACGTCAGCTTTTGTGCTCCTAAGATGCTGCTGGGCCTGCTGTGTTCATCCAGCCTCACATTTTATTATCTTGGATTCTCCAGTATCTGCAGTTCCCATTATCACATCACAAATACAAAGTACTATCTTAAATAGCCTCCTATGCTCACAAACACAGAATTAACACAAGTTAAACACTGTGTAACTGTTTAGGAGCCTCTAAGAGGTTTTCCCTGCATGGGCAATGGCGACTTTACATATACAAACCTCTGCTCCTCACATCATTAATAATGGATCCAGGTTCTATATTTGCTTTGTTTGACTCCTGCTACAGTAAAAATTCTTCAATTTAAACTGCAGAATCTTGTACTTTCATTCTTTTAGCAAATGAACAATATTTCAGAAATGTTTTGAAGGCTCTTTATATTTAATATGGCTTGGAGGACTTGAGTGTTTTTAGGACTGGAGAAAAGGAATTTAATGAAAATTTTGTTGGCGTAGTGGTCTATTTAAAAGGGGCCATTTAAAGTTTACTGTGAACATCAGAATTCTTTTGAACAAAACTTCCTAGAAATTAGGTGACTCGTAATAATTACTTGCTTTGCTGTCAACCTGGGGCTGTGGCTGCAATCAACGACAACTAGCTTGGAGAACGTTCATGTTTTTAATCACAGGTTCAGTTGGAGGAGAGCCTGCCAAGAACAATCTGAGCTAGAAGAAAGCTTCCTTTCAACAAGCTACTCAGCTGGTCTCTCCCATTTCTGAAAGGAAACCCTTCTGTACTAGTTCAGATTGAAACTGATATTTGTTCTTTTGAAAGAATTATTGAAAGAACATCTCAAGAATGTATTTCCTGAACAAACTATATCAACATGACTTCAGAGACAACTGTGCATGATTAATAACTTGACCACAGAAGCCAGAACATCAGAGTAACAGATTCTGGAACATCCCACTCCTTATCCTTTTGTTATAATGAGTAATCATTGGCCAAAGACTGTTTTTTTTTATTCAGAAAGCCCATCTCTGCAGAGAAATCTGTTTTTGTTTCCTGAAGTCTGTGTGTTTTGAGATATGTTTTGACGATAATTACAAGGATAAGCATTTATAATTCAGTATTACTAACTGTGTCTTTTAACCAATTATTGCATTTTATTGAGTAAGTTTTGTTTTGATAATAATTTCATAATTGTGTTTATTAAGACATGGTTCATACATCTTTTTGTTTAAAACTTGACATTTAAAAGCATTTAATTAGTCATGTCGGTTATTGGAAGAAGTATGTTTATTTTCACAAATAAAAGCTGTTCACAATGTGGTCTCCTCAACATTGAGGAGATGAAACTTGGGTTGGATTCCTGCTTTGCAGAACATCTATGCCCTATTGGCAAAAATGACTTCAAGCTTTCAGTTGCCTACCACTTCAATACACCACCATTATCTCATGCTAACATTTCTGTCGCAGGCTTGCTGCAGTGTTCCAGTGATCTTCAGAACAAGCTTGAAGAACTGTATCTCACTTTCCACTGAGGAACGCTGCAGCCTCTAGGACTCAACATCTAGTTCAATAATTTTAGATCCTAATTCCGTCCTTCCTTGCTTTTTACCCACTCCACACCTAATCTTGTAACAACACGGGTTGCTTTTAGCTCAGTCATCCCAAGTATTCCTGGGCCCATTATCACATTAAATGTGTCGTATTCTGTTCAGGTAACCCATTTTCTCACTCTTAGCTCTTATTATCACTTATACAGCTTTTCTTCTGTCCTGGTCTGCTATCCATTATCTTCTTGTTTGCCCACAACTTCCATATTTCTGTCTCTGTCTGGGCTCCATTGCTATCTATGTGCTCACCTCCCCCGACTGGTCTCGTACTTTCTTTCCCATAGATGCTGCCAGACCTACTGAGTTTCTCCAGCAATTTCTGACTTTGTTTCAGATCTCCAGCATCCACAGTTCTTTTCCTTACCTTTATTTTATGTTATGGCCTGTAGAATATTGGGGCTGGAATGACAGTGTGCTCCTCCAGCCTCAGTTTTAACATTAAAGAAGTTACTGGTCTCTACCACAAACATAGCACAGCATGCTCCAACATACACGATTTCCAGAAGTGTCTATGTTTGGCTGTGCATGCCAGGACTTGCTGTTTGGAAGTTCCACCCATTCAGTGGAAAATTAGTCACAAAAGAAATCAAGGGTAAACTATGACAGTAAAGGTAACCCGTGTCGTTAACGTTCCATTTAATGAAAAACTAAGTAAAACCTGAGCTCTTCAACTTTATTAGATATAACATTTCTAAAAAGATTTTAATGTTAATGAATTTTTTAGCTCTTTTTAAGTTTACTACTCAGGAAAGCTTAAATAAGATTCAAATTTCAATATGAAATCTTTCTCACTGCACCCCCTATTGTAATGTATTTTAAAAGGTCACATGTATTTACTTGTTTGTGCTGAAAACTTGAAAATAATTGTTGTTATAGTTACATTTATTTATGCAACAATGGCATCTAACTCTTTACTGTAATGGATAGTGAAACACCAAGATTCCTGTGGAGACCTGTTATAAAGTTCTTTCGAAGTCTTCCATGACCCTTTTGCTTACAACAGAAAAGATGTTCCATTATATTTCAGATAATAAAATAATCTTTGGGGGAAAAATTGCTAATGCCTGAAACTGGGTGCAGGGGTCACCACATGTGATTAACTCATTTGCAGGTAGCTTTGAACATCGGTGCTATCTGTCACAGTTCAAGACTAACTTCATTGCTGAAAGGTAATGCACCATAAGACTCTAAGATGTAGGAGTAAAAACAAGCTATTTGGTCATTAAGTCTGCTCTCCCATTCAATAAAGTCATGGCTGATCTGATATTCCTCAACTCCATATTCCTTCCTTATTTTCATAACTTTGATTGTCTTACTGATGAAAAGTCTGTCCATCTCAATCATGAATACACTTAAAAACCCATCCTCGACAGCCTTCTGAAGTAAACAAAACCACAGATTCACTACCTTCTGAGAGGATAAATTCTTCATCTCTGTATTAAATGGGTGACCCCTTACACTGAGATGATGCCCTCTGGTCCTAAACTTTTTCACAAGGGGAAGCAACCTTTCCATGTCTACCCTATCTCCACTAAGAATTTTGCATTTTTCAGTAAGGTTATCTATCATTCTTCTGAAGTGTACAATCCCAATTTAATCAGCTTCTCCTCACAAGAAATTCACTGTTGACTTCCTCCAATGCCAGTAAATCTTTTCTTAGGTAAGGGTACCAAAACTGTTCGCTGTATTCCAGAAGTAGTCTAACTAGTGCCTTGAATATTTTTAGCAAAACACCCAACACGTATCCTGTAAAGGTAAAATACTGCTGATGCTGGTAAGCTGAAAGAAACACAGAAAATGTTGGGGAAATCATGAAGAAAGTCTTGGAATTCTGTTTTGAAGAAGAGTCTTACCAGATTTGAAACATTAGTTGTTTCTCTCTCTGCAGATTGTTTCAGTTTACACATCTTACTACGGGGCCTAAATTTGTAAAAGATTAGCAGTCAGTTTAAGCATACCAGAAGTCAAATTGCATTTAGGGGTGGGCAACAAATGTTGGCCTACCCAGTGATGCTGACATCGTGCAAACCAACTTTAAAATATCACCTTTAGGCTTTAGGCGCAGGAAGAATAACATTCCAAAAGCTCAATAAAGAATGGGTCATCTGATTACTGCCTCACCACTGGGCACAGAAAACTATGGCTACAGCTTATACTATCTGTAGCATGCATGACATTAACTTACACAATTTTCTTTGGCAGTTGTTCAGATTTTTCCAGCCTCTACCATCAAGTTGAAAATGGACTTATCCATTTAAAACAACAAGATTTGTAACACATCTTTCTGTCCATGTCACGCAACATCCAGACTTACACCTCCATCATTAATAAGTCAACAATCCTGAAATTCTCTGTTCTACCAAAGGAGCACTACCATCACAGGGACTGCAGCGGTTTTAGGACAGAAGCTAACACCTTAGGCAATTTGGGATATGCAATAAATGGTGCTTTTCAGGCGAAGCCCCCTCAACCCTCCAGAGGTTGTAAAAGAAAGTTGATGTTACTGGAATTAATGATAATGGGAACTGCAGATGCTGGAGAATACAAGACAACAAAGTGTGAAGCTGGATGAACACAGCAGGCCAAGTAGCATCTCAGGAGCACAAAAGCTGACGTTTCAGGCCTAGACCCTTCATCAGAGAGGGGGATAGGGTGAGGGTTCTGGAATAAATAGGGAGGGAGGGGGAGGCAGATTGAAGATGGAGAGAAAAGAAGATAGGTGGAGAGGAGAGTATACATGGGGAGGTAGGGAGGGGATAGGTCAGCCCAGGGAAGACGGACAGGTCAAAGAGGTGGGATGAGGTTGGTAGGTAGGAAATGGAGGTGCGGCTTGGGGTGGGAGAAAAGGATGGGTGAGAGGAAGAACAGCTTAGGGAGGCAGAGACAGGCTGGGCTGGTTGTGTGGTGCAGTGAGGAGAGGGGACGAACTGGGCTGGTTTTGGGATGCGTTGGGGGAAGGGGAGGTTTTGAAGCTGGTGAAGTCCACATTGATACCATTGAGCTGCAGGGTTCCCAAGTGGAATATGAGTTGCTGTTCCTGCAACCTTCGGGTGGCATACGGTGTGGCTTCCTCTACATTGGGGAAACCAAGCGGAGGCTTGGGGACTGCTTTGCAGAAATCCTCCGCTCGGTTCGCAATAAACAACTGCACCTCCCAGTCGCGAACCATTTCAACTCCCCCTCCCATTCTTCAGATGACATGTCCATCATGGGCCTCCTGCAGTGCCACAATGATGCCACCCGAAGGTTGCAGGAACAGCAACTCATATTCCGCTTGGGAACCCTGCAGCCCAATGGTATCAACGTGGACCTCACCAGCTTCAAAATCTTCCCTTCCCCCACCGCATCCCAAAACCAGCCCAGTTCGTCCCTTTCCCCCACTGCACCACACAACCAGCCCAGCTCGTCCCCTCCCCCCACTGCATCCCAAAACCAGCCCAGTCTGTCTCTGCCTCCCTAATCTGTTCTTCCTTTCACCCATCCCTTCCTCCCACCACCAGCCGCACCTCCATTTCCTACCTACTAACCTCATCCCACCTCCTCGACCTGCCCATCTTCCCTGGACTGACCTATCCCCTCCCTACCTCCCCACCTATACTCTCGTCTCCACCTATCTTGTTTTCTCTCCATCTTCGGTCCACCTCCCCCTCTCTCTCTATTTATTCCAGAATCCTCACCCCATCCCCCTTTCTGATGAAGGGTCACGGCCCGAAACGTCAGCTTTTGTGGTCCTGAGATGCTGCTTGGCCTGCTGTGTTCATCCAGCTTCACACTTTGTTACTGGTATTAACGTATGATTAGATATTCCAATGTTCTCTGTATTTTTATTCATATCTCATGTAGGCCTAAATCACCCTGCCAAATTGCAGAAAAAGATTATTTGCATTTATATAGAACCTTTCCCAGACTTAAAGCATCCTCAAGCACTTTACAGAAAGTGAAACACTCTAGAAATGCAGTCATTGCTGTAATGCAGAAACTGTGGAAGCCAATCTGTGCACAAGGTGCCACAAATAGCAATGTAACATATGTATAGCAATATTACAATGTAATGCACCTTATACCCCAGCTTTGGTGACCTTGTTTTAGGAATAAATATTAATCAGGAAACTGCAGTGAGCTCACTGCTCTTTTTCAGAATTATTGAATGGGATCTTTTTGGAGTTCAATCCGGGCAAATGCGAGGTGATGCATTTTGGAAGATCAAATTCAAGGGCAAACTATACAGTAAATGGAAAAGTCCTGGGGAAAATTGATGAACAGAGAGATCTGGGTGTTCAGGTCCTTTGTTCCCTGAAGGTGACAACGCAGGTCAATAGGGTGGTCAAAAAATCATATGGCATGCTTTCCTTCATGGGGGGAGGGTATTGAGTACAAGAGTTGGCAGGTAATGTTGCAGTTGTATAGGACTTTGGTTCGGCCACATTTGGAGTACTGTGTACAGTTCTGGTTGCCACATTACCAAAAAGATGTGGATGCTTTGGAGAGGGTGCAGAGGAGGTTCACCAGGATGTTGCCTGGTATGGAGGGTGCTAGCTATGAAGAGAGGTTGAGTAGATTAGGATTATTTTCATTAGAAAGACGGAGATTGAGGGGGGACCTGATTGAGGTCTACAAAATCATGAGGGGTATAGACAGGGTGGATAGCAAGAAACTTTTTCCTAGAGTGGGGGACTCAATTACTACGGGTCATGAGTTCAAAGTGAGAGGAGGAAAGTTTAAGGGAGATATGCGTGGAAAGTTCTTTACACAGAGGGTGGTGGGTGCCTGGAACGCGTTGCCAGCGGAGGTGGTAGAAGCAGACACGTTAGCATCTTTTAAGATATATTTGGACAGGTACATGGATGGGCAGGGAGCAAATGGACAGAGACCGTTAGAAAATAGATGACAGGTTAGACAGAGGATCTTGGCCGGCGCAGGCTTGGAGGGCCGAAGGGCCTGTTCCTGTTCTGTAGGTTTCTTTATTCTTTGTTCTTTGTTCTTTTATGTTCACCTGAGTTGACGCACAGGGTTTTAGTTTAACATCTTATTTGAAAGTTAGCCCTCCACCAGTGCAGCATTTTGCTGTATTACATTTTAATGTCAGTCTAGATTCTGTGTTGAAGTCTCTGCATAAGACTGAAATCCATCACTTTCTGCTCAGACACAAGAATTTTACTTATTGAACCACAACTGAGACCTTAAGCTACTGAGCATTTAGACTGAAACAGTTTTCTGCAGTGTTGCGTTTATCATTTAGGTTTAGGCATTATTAGCAAACTCCAATAAATTGGAATCATACAGATTTGGAATTTCATTAGGAAGAGCAATCTGGTAATATTATCCTAGCGTACTGGAGGATGTAAGTGCAACAGTGTGGATGCAAGTGTACAGGTAAAATGCCATGAATGATGAAAAATTGATCTGGATTTGGAGAGCTCATCATTAACTGCTTGCTCAAGTCTGAGCACGTTCTGTTCTCACAATGCAATTTCTCACCATGATGTTGAACAGGAAGATCCTTTAAAACTGTGCCTGATTTACCGAAACCAAGGATATGCTGGCATATTCAGCCTATCCGTCAAAATAAAGCATTAAATGGGCCTGATTGCGATGCCTCCAGGATAGTATTAACCTAGATTTAGCTCTGCATTTTCACTCTTCATTTCTGTGCAATCAATGATGCTTTAGGATTGAACCGGGTAGAATATAATGGAAGACCGTATATTTATTTGACAAAAGTAATAGCGCTAGCCAGTAAAAATGCATTACATATATAGTTTTTTGAATCACCTGCATCAATTAGGCCAGGCACATTCGGGCAAATTACAACTGCATTCATATAAAAGCCAGATGGGGATGGGAATTAGACTGAAACTGGGTAAACCTGTCATTTTGTTTGTGCCCATGAGTCTTTTATATATTGCTTTTTTCACGATTGGTTGAAGTCCTCTCTGATTCCGATGATCATCTCATAAACACTTGAAGAAAGTTGGGGATACAGCCTACAGACTGAAAGCAAAGGCTCTGAAAAGAACCTATAGTCCAGACCTGAATTGTTAGCTTTCCGACTCCTCTGATGCTGCTTGGCTTGCTGTGTTCATCCAGCTCTACAGCTCGCACCTCAGATTCTCCAGCACCAGCAGTTCCTACTATCTATACAAAAAAAATCTTTCTGTACTCATGAGAAACGGGAGTCACCCAGTTTCGCCTCTTTTCACATTTGTCATTTGGGAAAGGGTGACAGAGCTCTAAATGTCCTCACCCATGTTTACCCCCCAGCCAATATCAGTGGTAATGATTGCTTGTAGCTTACTGTGAACAAATTATGCCATTTCTCCTGAATTACAACAGTGAGTACATTTTGGGAAAGCAGATTGCAACATGATGAAAGTTGTATCATAAATTCAAATCTGAGTTTCTTTCCTTCAGCTCTTCCTACTGCTACCCTAGGTGACTTTTATACCTCTTGTGTCCTCAAAATGAAGTGTTGAAATCTCAAGCTACATGTAATTATGTTCAGTACTTTTATTCCAGAATCAGCAGACAGATGTACGCATTCCTGCATTAGTCAGAGGAACAGGTCTGCTGAGGCTGCAGCTTACAATAGGCATTGTTGATGCTGCTGTTGCTGAAGGCTTTTGATTGCCAGAACAGTTTATGCTTCACACAGTCTCCAGTATTACGCTGGCAAGGGTTGGGCTTCTCAGCCTTCCAACTCATGTGGTTTTCTCCAGAGAAGCAATGACATCACAGTAGGGACATTATTGTGAATAGCTATTTCATGATTCATGAGTTTTAGTACATGATTTTGAAATTAAGAAATTAAAGTTTACTAGCAGAAATTGAGATAGTCAACTGAAACACATTAAAGTCTCTAGTGCACTTTAAATGTTGGGGACATGTTGCTTCTACAGCTAGGAAGGGAAGGCAATTAAAAATTGTCTTTATCGAAAACAAGTGACTGTTCAGAAGGTTATCCATGTTAGAATATGAGAGATGGGTTATATAAACGTCAGGTGGAGTTGCTTAACTGGGGACAAGTTTTCTACTAAGCTTGCAGTAATGAAAGTCCAGAGGGAATTAGAGCTGAATTAGCATAAAAAATTTAGTGAACAGTTAAAGTCAGCTCAGGATAGGTTATGAAATATTGGAGATAGGTGGACCTTATGAAGGTTCTCTAGTTTCAATCACTTTCAGAATGCATTGGTTGGAAGAAATTAGTATCAATTTGGACCCAGAAGAATATTGAAGAAAAAGTGGCCCAAGGCAGCACAAATGCTGTTGTAAGCAGACTCCAAACAGATAAAGTTCATAAGATGTCTCAGGTTTTAGAGTAAATTTGTAGCTCAGGTTGTGGATGTTGTGGTTGGGTGGCTTGTCGAGCTGGTTCGTTGTTCCGCAAATGCCAAGTTTACAGACAACACAAAATAGATCAGAATACAAATGGAAAAGATAGAACATAGAACAATACAGTGCAGAACAGGGCCTTTGGCCCTCAATGTTGCTCTGACCTGTGAGCTAATCTAAGCCAATCCCCCTACACTATGCCATCATCATTCATATGCTTATCCAAGGACTGTTTAAATGCCCCTAATGTGGCTAAGTTAACTACATTGGCGGGCAGGGCGTTCCACGCCCTTACCACTCTCTGAGTAAAGAACCTGCCTCTGACATCTGTCTTAAATCTATCACCCCTCAATTTGTAGCTATGCCCCCTCGTACAAGCTGACTTCATCATTCTGGGAAAAAGACTCTCACTGTCCACCCTATCTAATCCTCTGATCATCTTGTATGTCTCTGTTAAATCCCCTCTTAGCATTCTTCTCTCCAAGTCCCTCAGCCTTTCTTAATAAGCCCTTCGCTCCAGACCAGGTAACATTCTGGTAAATCTCCTCTGCACCTTTTCCAATGCTTCCACATCCTGTAATGGGGCGATCAGAACTGCACACAGTATTCCAAATGAGGCCGCACTAGTGTTTTGTACAGTTTCAGCATGACATCACGGCTCCAGAACTCAGTCCCTCTACCAATAAAACCTAACACACCGTATGCCTTCTTAACAGCATTATCAACCTGGGTGGCAACTTTCAGGGATCTATGTACATGGACACCAAGATCCTTGACTTGATGAGTCACAGAGGGATATTGTCAGGTTAAGTGAGTGGGAAAAAACTTGGAAGATGGAATATAGTGTGGGAAAATGAGAGGTTATGCACTTTGGCAGGAAGAATAGAGGATCCAAATATTATTTAAATGGAGAAAGGCCGCAGAAAGCTAAAGAATAGAGGGATTAAAATGTCCTTGTCCATGAATAATAAGAAAATTAGCATTCATGCTTAGCAGGCATTAGAGAAGGCAAATGGAATGTTGACCTTTATTTCAAAGGGGATGGGGTATGAAAATTTTGCTAAAACTCTGAAAGGTACTGGGCATATTATAACTGTAATATTGTGAACAGTTTTGGGTCTCTTTGGGTGACACGGTGGTTAGCACTGCAGCCTCACAGCACCAGGGACCCGGGTTCGATTCCAGCCTCGGCTAACTGTCTGTGTGGAGTTTGCACATTCTCCCCGTGTCTGCGTGAGTTTCCTCCGGGTGCTCTGGTTTCCTCCCACAGTCCAAAGATGTGCAGGCTAGGTGGATTGGCCATGCTAAATTGCCTGTAGTGTTCAGGGGTGTGTTGGTTATAGGTGGATGTGTCTGGGTGGGATGCTCGAAGGGGCGGCGTGGACTTGTTGGGCCGAAGGGCCTGTTTCCACACTGTAGGGAATCCAATCTAATTTTGGGAGGGGTAAAGTAGTAATGGAGGCAATCCAAAGAAGGTTCACTAGATTAAAACCGGGGATAGACTAAATGTCTCATGAGAAGTGGTTGGGTAAGTTGGACCTGCACTCATTGGAATTTAGAAGACTGAGATGTGACCTTCTTAAAACATACAAAATTCTTAGAGCAAAAAAAAAACAAAGAACTGCAGATGCTGGAAATCCGAAACAAAAACAGAAACTGCTGAGAAAAATCAGCAGGTCTGGCACCATCAGTAGAGAAAAAACACAGTTAACATTTCAGGTCCGGTGATCCTTCTTCAGCACAGGATTCAAGATTTTCATGGCATTTGACAGCGTAAATGTGGTAAGGTTGTTTCTTATTGTGGGAAAGCCCAGGACCAAAGAGCATAATCTCTGCACATTTAAAACAGAGATGAGGAGGAATTTCTTCTCTCAGAGGGTTTGCGTCTGTGGAATTCTTTACTGCAGACAGCTGTAGAGGCTGTGTTGTTAAGTATATTCGAGGCTGAGATATGTTTTTAACCATAAAGGGAATCAAGGGTTATAGGGAAAAGGCAGGAAAGTGAAGTTGAGGATTATCAGAGCAGCCGTGATCTCTTTCAATGGTGAAGCAGACATAATGGGTGAATGGCCCATTTCTGCTTATATATCTTGTGGCCTATGGAGTGGGCTTTGTGCTGTGGATATGTTAGGACTAAAAAGAAGCCCTGGTTGAAATAATTCCACAGAGGCCGGTATCCTGTCACCAAGCCATCTTTTATTTACACATGAACAGTTTTACACTATAGACTGCCTCATATAGATTCAAGCACTGGAGCATCAGTATATCTGACACTTAACCTTTTTATGTCAGTCAGGGATCCCTGATTGGACCAGATTAACAGCCCCAGTCAGGAAACTCATAATCTATGAAGTCCAGCTGGCTGACTTTGCTACAGTCACTGCATTAGGAGTCATTGATTGTTCAATGCAGCTTGGAGCAGGAGGAAGGGAAGCGTATGAGTTTAATTGATACAGTTCAAAATGAATGGAGAATTTCAGTGGCAGCTCAGTGACAAAATTGAAATTGCGATGGTAATTGTCATGATAATGGACCAGAATGCCTATGTGCTTATGGACTTTTGAACTTTTAATTCCAATGTGTGCTTCTTAAAAAGAGAACTGCTTTAGCAAAAAAATGGCAATGGATGTAAATTCAGCCTGACAGAGTCTTGTGTTGAAATATCGAATGTTGCACTTCTTCAGAGTCAGAGAAACTTCAAACAGAAAGAGTAAAAAGTAAGAGTTAACATGAGGCTGGCTACCAACAATTCCACTCAATAGGAAAGCCATGTCCTGCAGATATGTTTGCGTTTTTCCCTTCCTGGAAATTGCTAAAAAAAAGGGTTAAAGAGACAAGCATGGGAATTCCTAGAGACCTGGTTCTCCATGAAGAAGGCCACCAACAAAACACAGAGCTAGACTCTATATATACTCCACTGTGAAGGAAAACCAGAAGTGAGGTAATAAGACCATAAGACATAGGAGTGGAAGTAAGGTCATTTGGCCCATCAAGTCCACTCCGCCATTTAAATCATGACTGATGGGCATTTCAACTCCACTTCCCTGCACTCTCCCTGTAGCCCTTGATTCCTTCTGAGATCAAGAATTTGTCGATCTCTGCCTTGAAGGCATCCAATGTCCTGGCCTCCACTGCACTCCGTGGCAATGAATTCCACAAGCAATCTAGCTCACCGGACACCACTGTTTAAATACCAGGCGGGAAAACACAACAGCGCTTTTTTGAGGGCTGCACTGATGACGTTACCCAGCAGGGTAATGAAATGTCTGCGGAACAATGAAGCAGCTCAGCGAGCCAACCAACCACAACATCCACAATCCAAGTGGCAAATCTATTCTAAAACCTTAGGGGTTAAAAACTGACTGCGCTATTCTGTGTGTCTTAGTGACCTGACATGGTAGGTCATTGACCATTTATGTTGTGAAGACGATAACTTGGGACAGCCATTAAATATCCCTACACTAAAGGTAAAAGTGGAAAAGATACTCTCTCTGTGTGATTAGCCAGCAGCATTTTAATGAACCATGGCTAAATAATTTCAGTGAGACCTGGAAACTCAAAATCAACTGCAACAAGCAATGTCAAAATTCAAGGTACTGTCCCATGTAATGGCCACAATGTTCTACCAGTGACTCTTCATAAATGACTCAGAGATTGATCTGGGATAGCTTTTTAAACTTCTTTCTTCTTTTGGGTCATTATTCCTAATCTCTGTCTGTACATGTTGCGTTATCATTTCTCTCATATTCAGAATAGATTCACATTTTGTTTATTCAAGAAAGCCATGTTAAATAGGCTCCTTTTACAACATAAATGCTTTTGTACCTGGGAGACAGATATCCACAAAGTAGACTAGTTATGACGAATCAAAGGGGGTAAGTAAAGTGGGTGAGCCAATTCATCCTTCCTCACCTGAGAGCCTAGTGACTTGGAGTAACCCATTGGAACTGTAGTGGATTGGGGAACCTCACTGGAGGACTGGTCTTAACATAATTATAAGCTTGGATGCAGTCTTAGGAGTGCTGAAGAACCAGGTCTCAAGCTGATTGAGCTATCAAGACATGAACAGTCTGACTTTGAGAGCCTTTGGGCAGTACAAGTTTAGATCTTAAGTGAAGAATTGGAATTTCTTGCGGAGAAGACAAACTTTTGAAGGGAGGTGATGACCCATAGTGTCACTTAAAGCTGGTTTTGGATTTGTGTTTCCACATCAGCAATTAATGCGCAGTCTATGGAGTTTCAACCACAACTTGTCTGATGGGGCATTGCTTTTCATTTTCTTCATGAAAAATAGAATGTATGCATTGTGTAGAGAATTTTAGTTTAGAATCATTATCTTACCTGTTTGAATTACTTATTTAGTCACTGTAACTTATGTTTAATTTGTTCTGGTTTGTATGATGACGATTTTATTTGTTTTATTTAATTTATTCATTTTGTGGGATGTGGGAGTCACTGGCTGGCCAGCATTTATTGCCCATTACTGGTTGCCCTTGAGAAGGTGGTGATGAAATGCCTTCTTAAGCTGCTGTAGTCCACCTGCTGTGGGTTAACCCACAATGCTATTAGAGAAGGAATTCCAGGATTTTAACCCAGCATCAACAAAGTAACCGCTTCATTTCCAAATCAGGATGGTGAGTGGTTGGAGGGGAGCTTGAAGGTGGTTGTGTTCCCATATATTTGCTGTCCTTGACCTTCTAGATAGTGGTGGTTGGGGGTTTGGAAGGTGCTGTCTGAGGATCTTTGGTGAGTTTCTGCAGTGCTTCTTGTAAATAGTTGATCTTGCTGTTATGCGGTGCCAGTCAAGTGGGCTGCTTTGTCCTGGATGGTGTCAAGCTTCTTGAGTGCTGTTGAACTGCACTCATTCTGGCAAGTCGGGAGTATTCCATCACACTCCTGACTTGTGCCAATCAATAGTGGACAGGCTTTGGGGAGTCAGGTGAGTTACTTGCTGCAGTATTCCTAGTCTCTGATCTGCTCCTGTAGTCACTGCATTTATGTGGTGAGTCCAGTTGAGTTTCTGATCAATGATAATCCAGTTGACAGTGGGGATTCACCATTGAATGTCAAAGGGTAGGGGTTAGATTGTTTCTTGCTGGTGATGGTCATTGCCTGGCATTTGGTGGCGCAAATATTAGTTGCCACTTGTCAGCTCAAACCTGGATGTTGTCCAGATGTTGTTACATTTGGACACAAACTGCGTTAGTGTCTGAGGTGTCACAAATGGCACTGAACATTGTGCAATCATGGGCAAACATCCCACTTCTGATCTTACGATGGAAAGGAGGTCATTGATGAAGCAACTGGAGATGGTTGGGCCTGGAGGAGAACAAGGAGAATGGCCAGTTTGATTGGGACAATGTTAGGATTATAGGACAAGCCAAACAGAGACAAGCGTGAGTGTTTCTAAAGGCCTGGCTCTCCACCAAAGAGGCCATAAATAAACATGTAGAATTAGATCCTATATACACACCACTGCAAAGAAAAGCCAGAAATGATATAATCAACTCCAATGGACCCCAGAGTTTGAATAACAAGTGGGATAACCTAACAAGACTTCATCGGAGGCTGCACTGATGATGTTACCCAACAGGACAACGAAATGTCTGTGAACTTACAAACCAACTCAGAAAATGAATCAACCACAGCATCCACAACTTGAGCTACAAATCTGTTCAAGAACCTAGGGCCTAGAACACTACCCTGAGGAAGTCCTGCAGAGGTGTCCTGGTGTTGAGGTGACTGACCTCCAACAACCACAACCATCTTCCTATATGTCAGGTATGACTCTAACAACTGGAGAGCTTGCCCCCTGATATTTATTGGTCCTAGTTTTGCTCGGGCTCTTCAATGCCACACTCGGTCGAATGCAGCCTTATGTCAAGGGCTGTCACTCTCACCTCACCTCTGGAATTCAGCTCTTTTGTCCATGTTTGAATCAAGGCTGCATTAAAGTCAGGAGCTAAGGGGCCTTGGCGGAACCTAACTGGGCAAGTTATTCCCAAGAAGGTGCTGCTTGATAGACACCTTCCGTCTGTTGACGACACCTTCCGTCCTTCACCAATGTTCAACAATAGACTGATGGGTGATAATTGATCGGGTTGGATTTATCTTGCTTTTTATGTACATTACATACCTGGGCAATTTTCCACAGATGCCAGTGTCATAACTGTTCTGGAACAGCTTGGCTAGGGGAGTGACATGTTCTGGAGCACAAGCCTTCAGGGCTGTTGGTGGAATGCTGTCAGGCCCTGTAGCTTTTGCATTGCCCAGTATCTCTAACTGTTTCTTGATATCGCGTGGAGTGAGATAAATGGGCAGAAGACTAGTATGTGTAATGTTGGGGCCCACTGGAGGCTGAGATGGATCATCCATTTAGCATTTCTGTCTGAAGGTTACAATTTAATCCTATAAGTCTACTACTTATTTTCTTTGTTATCTCTTTGTTCTCATAAATATTCCAATCTTTAAAAAGATTATGGTCTATCAAGCCACAGCATGGCAAAGAACCTGCTTGTCAAGTATCTCCAAAAGTGGGATAGTTTAAAAGTGTTTTTTTAGAAATAGCATGTTTGAGATTTAATTTCGAGAGTTTGAGATTGAGTTTTCTTAAAGTGGTGTTTACTCAATTTCAGAGAGAGATTGTATCACTTGTCACATTTCAGGCAGATTTTGATGATTTTTTTGGCTGCATTGGTTTGTTTCTTAAGAAGGAATTTTGATTTTATGTAACAGTATTTTTGATATAAGCTCAATTTCAATCATAATCCTCTGCACATCTGGGGGAAGCAAAGGATCCTTCACATTGGGCAAATACATTTTTTCCCTTTGTTCATTAATAAAGAGCATCACTGGCTGGTCAGCACTTATTGTCTATCCCTAATTCCTTAAGAGCTAACCGCATTGCTGTGGGTCAGAGTCACATGTAGGCCAGACCAGGTAAGGATGGCAGCTTCCTTCCCTAAAAGACATTAGTGAACCAGATGGCTTCTACCAACAATCTACAATGAATTGATGGTCATCATTAGATTTTTAATTCCAGGTATTTAATTGAATTCAAATCCCACCATCTGCCATGGCGAAATGCGAACCCAGGTCCCCAGAATGTCCTCTGGATGGAGAGATTAACACTCCAGCAATAATACCACTGGGACATTGCCACCCCTCCTCCCCCCCATAAAACCCTATTTAAGCTGTATGAATGCCTTAGTGGCTTGGTTCAAAACTTTTAAAAATATTAAATGCTTCCTTATGCAAATATCCAACTGACCAAAAAAAGTCTCGAGAGACTTTCTTGCCTCAGCTACTGACTGACCTAACCTATTGAACCATCGATGTAATTCAGGTAACTTTCTTTATTACTCGAACTTCTAAACTTCAGTTAGAACATAGAATATAGAACATAGAAAAGCACAGCACAGTACGGGCCCTTCGGCCCACGATGTTGTGCTGTGGAATATTCCTAATCCAAAAATAAAATAACCTAACCTACATTCCCCTCAATTCACTGCTGTCCATGTGCATGTCCAGCAGTTGCTTAAATGTCACTAATGACTCCGCTTCCACGACTACCACTGGTAAACTATTCCATGCGCTCACAACTCTCTGGGTGAAGAACCTCCCTCTGATGTCTCCTCTATACCTTCCTCCTAACACCTTAAAACTATGACCCCTCGTGGCAGTCAATCCTACCCTGGGGAAAAGTCTCTGGCTATCGACTCTATCAATGCCTCTCATTAGCTTGTACACCTCGATCAGGTCACCTCTCTTCCTCCTTCTCTCCAGAGAGAAAAGTCCGAGCTCAGTCAACCTCTCCTCGTAAGACAAGCCCTTCAGTCCAGGCAGCATCCTGATAAACCTCCTTTGCACCCTCACCAAAGCCTCCACATCTTCCCTATAATAGGGCGACCAGAACTGGACACGATATTCCGAGTGTGGTCTCACGAGGGTTTTGTAGAGCTACAGCATAACGTCGCGGCTCTTAAACTCGATCCCCCTGTTAATGAAAGCCAAAACACCATATGCTTTCTTACAACCTTACCCACCTGGGTGGCAACTTTGAAGGAGTGGTCGAGAACACCCTTGACCGCGTCTCCCGCATTTCCCGCAACACATCCCTCACACCCGGCCCCCGCCACAACCGCCCAAAGAGGATCCCCCTCGTTCTCACACGCCACCCCACCAAGGATTGTCTGTCTGACAGAGGCAGAGAGTTGTGATAAAAGGCTCTTTTTCAGGAAGCGAGAAAGGAGGTTGCTAAGCCGCTGACGAAGATCTTTGCTTCCTCACTCTCCACGGGAGTCGTACCGGAAGATTGAAGGGAGGTAAATGTTGTTCCTCTTTTCAAGAAAGGAAATAGGGAAATCCCTGGAAGTTACAGACCAGTCAGTCTTACGTCTGTGGTCAGCAAGGTTTTGGAAAGAATTTTGAGGGATAGGATTTATGACTATTTGGAAAAGCATAGTGTGATTAAAGGGAGTCTGCATGGCTTTGTGAGGGGCAGGTCATGCCTCACAGATCTTATTGAGTTCTTTGAGGATGTCACAAGATAGGTTGATGAGGGTCAAGCAGTGGATGTGGTGTACATGGACTTCAGCAAGGTATTTGATAATGTTCCCCACGGCAGGCTCATTCATAAAGTCAGGAGGTATGGGATACAGGGTGATTTGGCTGTCTGGATTCAGAATTGGTTGGCTGACAGGAGGCAGAGAGTGGTTGTAGATGGTAAGTATTCTGCCTGGAGGTCAGTGCTGAGTGGTGTCCCGCAGGGCTCTGTTCTTGGGCCTCTGCTCCTTGTAGTTTTTATAAATGACTTGGATGAGGAGGTTGAGGGGTGGGTTAGTATGTTTGCTGATGACACAAAGGTTGGAGTTGCCGTTGATAGTATCGAGGGCTATTGCAGGTTTCAGCGAGACATTGACAAAATGCAGAGCTGGGCTGAGAAATGGCAGATGGACTTCAACCTGGGTAAATGCAAAGTGATGCATTTTGGAAGGTCGAACTTAAATGCTGAATATAGGATTAAAGGCAGGATTCTCGGCAGTGTTGAGGAACAGCGGGATCTTGGTGTTCAAGTCCATAGCTCCTTCAAAGTTGCCACCCAGGTGGGTAAGGTTGTAAGAAAGCATATGGTGTTTTGGCTTTCATTAACAGGGGGATCGAGTTTAAGAGCCGCGACGTTATGCTGTAGCTCTACAAAACCCTCGTGAGACCACACTCGGAATATCGTGTCCAGTTCTGGTCGCCCTATTATAGGGAAGATGTGGAGGCTTTGGTGAGGGTGCAAAGGAGGTTTACCAGGATGCTGCCTGGACTGAAGGGCTTGTCTTACGAGGAGAGGTTGACTGAGCTCGGACTTTTCTCTCTGGAGAGAAGGAGGAAGAGAGGTGACCTGATCGAGGTGTACAAGCTAATGAGAGGCATTGATAGAGTCGATAGCCAGAGACTTTTCCCCAGGGTAGGATTGACTGCCATGAGGGGTCATAGTTTTAAGGTGTTAGGAGGAAGGTATAGAGGAGACATCAGAGGGAGGTTCTTCACCCAGAGAGTTGTGAGCGCATGGAATAGTTTATCAGTGGTAGTCGTGGAAGCGGAGTCATTAGTGACATTTAAGCAACTGCTGGACATGCACATGGACAGCAGTGAATTGAGGGGAATGTAGGTTAGGTTATTTTATTTTTGGATTAGGAATATTCCACAGCACAACATCGTGGGCCGAAGGGCCCGTACTGTGCTGTGCTTTTCTATGTTCTATATTCTATGTTCTAACTGAAGTTTAGAAGTTCGAGTAATAAAGAAAGTTACCTGAATTACATCGATGGTTCAATAGGTTAGGTCAGTCAGTAGCTGAGGCAAGAAAGTCTCTCGAGACTTTTTTTGGTCAGTTGGATATTTGCATAAGGAAGCATTTAATATTTTTAAAAGTTTTGAACCAAGCCACTAAGGCATTCATACAGCTTAAATAGGGTTTTATGGGGGGGAGGAGGGGTGGCAATGTCCCAGTGGTATTATTGCTGGAGTGTTAATCTCTCCATCCAGAGGACATTCTGGGGACCTGGGTTCGCATTTCGCCATGGCAGATGGTGGGATTTGAATTCAATTAAATACCTGGAATTAAAAATCTAATGATGACCATCAATTCATTGTAGATTGTTGGTAGAAGCCATCTGGTTCACTAATGTCTTTTAGGGAAGGAAGCTGCCATCCTTACCTGGTCTGGCCTACATGTGACTCTGACCCACAGCAATGCGGTTAGCTCTTAAGGAATTAGGGATAGACAATAAGTGCTGACCAGCCAGTGATGCTCTTTATTAATGAACAAAGGGAAAAAATGTATTTGCCCAATGTGAAGGATCCTTTGCTTCCCCCAGATGTGCAGAGGATTATGATTGAAATTGAGCTTATATCAAAAATACTGTTACATAAAATCAAAATTCCTTCTTAAGAAACAAACCAATGCAGCCAAAAAAATCATCAAAATCTGCCTGAAATGTGACAAGTGATACAATCTCTCTCTGAAATTGAGTAAACACCACTTTAAGAAAACTCAATCTCAAACTCTCGAAATTAAATCTCAAACATGCTATTTCTAAAAAAACACTTTTAAACTATCCCACTTTTGGAGATACTTGACAAGCAGGTTCTTTGCCATGCTGTGGCTTGATAGACCATAATCTTTTTAAAGATTGGAATATTTATGAGAACAAAGAGATAACAAAGAAAATAAGTAGTAGACTTATAGGATTAAATTGTAACCTTCAGACAGAAATGCTAAATGGATGATCCATCTCAGCCTCCAGTGGGCCCCAACATTACACATACTAGTCTTCTGCCCATTTATCTCACTCCACGCGATATCAAGAAACAGTTAGAGATACTGGGCAATGCAAAAGCTACAGGGCCTGACAGCATTCCACCAACAGCCCTGAAGGCTTGTGCTCCAGAACATGTCACTCCCCTAGCCAAGCTGTTCCAGAACAGTTATGACACTGGCATCTGTGGAAAATTGCCCAGGTATATAATGTACATAAAAAGCAAGATAAATCCAACCCGATCAATTATCACCCATCAGTCTATTGTTGAACATTGGTGAAGGACGGAAGGTGTCGTCAACAGACGGAAGGTGTCTATCAAGCAGCACCTTCTTGGGAATAACTTGCCCAGTTAGGTTCCGCCAAGGCCCCTTAGCTCCTGACTTTAATGCAGCCTTGATTCAAACATGGACAAAAGAGCTGAATTCCAGAGGTGAGGTGAGAGTGACAGCCCTTGACATAAGGCTGCATTCGACCGAGTGTGGCATTGAAGAGCCCGAGCAAAACTAGGACCAATAAATATCAGGGGGCAAGCTCTCCAGTTGTTAGAGTCATACCTGACATATAGGAAGATGGTTGTGGTTGTTGGAGGTCAGTCACCTCAACACCAGGACACCTCTGCAGGACTTCCTCAGGGTAGTGTTCTAGGCCCTAGGTTCTTGAACAGATTTGTAGCTCAAGTTGTGGATGCTGTGGTTGATTCATTTTCTGAGTTGGTTTGTAAGTTCACAGACATTTCGTTGTCCTGTTGGGTAACATCATCAGTGCAGCCTCCGATGAAGTCTTGTTAGGTTATCCCACTTGTTATTCAAACTCTGGGGTCCATTGGAGTTGATTATATCATTTCTGGCTTTTCTTTGCAGTGGTGTGTATATAGGATCTAATTCTACATGTTTATTTATGGCCTCTTTGGTGGAGAGCCAGGCCTTTAGAAACACTCACGCTTGTCTCTGTTTGGCTTGTCCTATAATCCTAACATTGTCCCAATCAAACTGGCCATTCTCCTTGTTCTCCTCCAGGCCCAACCATCTCCAGTTGCTTCATCAATGACCTCCTTTCCATCGTAAGATCAGAAGTGGGATGTTTGCCCATGATTGCACAATGTTCAGTGCCATTTGTGACACCTCAGACACTAACGCAGTTTGTGTCCAAATGTAACAACATCTGGACAACATCCAGGTTTGAGCTGACAAGTGGCAACTAATATTTGCGCCACCAAATGCCAGGCAATGACCATCACCAGCAAGAAACAATCTAACCCCTACCCTTTGACATTCAATGGTGAATCCCCACTGTCAACTGGATTATCATTGATCAGAAACTCAACTGGACTCACCACATAAATGCAGTGACTACAGGAGCAGATCAGAGACTAGGAATACTGCAGCAAGTAACTCACCTGACTCCCCAAAGCCTGTCCACTATTGATTGGCACAAGTCAGGAGCGTGATGGAATACTCCCGACTTGCCAGAATGAGTGCAGTTCAACAGCACTCAAGAAGCTTGACACCATCCAGGACAAAGCAGCCCACTTGACTGGCACCGCATAACAGCAAGATCAACTATTTACATGAAGCACTGCAGAGACTAGATTTTCTTTTCTGCCTTTTCAATCTTGATGATAACCAATACCATAGATTCGGTTTTTCACTTCAATAGGAAAATAATGCATCCTTGTGCTTTGGCAAATTCAATTTTCTTTGTCCCTGAGCACCCAGGGGATCACAGAAGACTTTAAATAGCAAGGCAATTAGAAGTGGTAATAACAAAATCGGGGAATTTTTTTTCTGAGATTTGCTGTTGAGCTAATTGACTACACAGTGAGTTACAATGACCTGCAATGCCCTGTCTGAAAAGGTGGTTCTGCAGCAAAATTAAAAAGGGAATTGGGTGTACATTTGAAAGCAAGAAGTATTTGCAGGGCTATGGACAAACACCAGGGTTTGCGGCTGGAGGTTGATATGGCATCAGTTGGATAGCTCTCAGGAACAGGTGTGACAGACTTCTCTCTCATAAAATTATGGTATATCCTTTAGCAGAGGTTCTTGTATTGAACAAGAAGCATTTACCGCATATTAGCAGCGAATCACCAGTTACATTTATATGATGTACATTGTCACAGACAATAAGGAGGACCATGAAAGCCCACTAGTCCACATGATATCATCATAGTCAATGGTGCTTAAAGCACTTCCCTTTCTTTTAGCTTTACTGGTTACATTCTCCGTCACAATGTGCGCCCTCCCCTCCCCCCACCCCAGTGCGGGGATTGTCTGTTCTTTCCAGTCTGGCAGTTAGACATCCTGCCATTTTCACATTCTGATCATTTAATCTGAATTATCAACATCCTTTCTCCCTTAATGTTCCACAGTCCACTCCCCCCATTCCCACTATTGCAGAAATGCTACCGCCTCCACACTTCATATCAGCTCTGTTGAAGAATCATCTAGATTCGAAACATTAGCTCGCTCTTTCTCCATGGATGTTGCCTGATCTGCTTTGATTTCCATCATTTTTTTTATTTCAGTGCTTAAGACACTCTTCGATATTAACCCATTCAGACCCTTAAAAAAAAGCAGTTAACTCTGTTAAGTATCACTTGGTATGTCTCAGGAACCTTGCTCTGGTGTTGTAGTTGCTGACACATTTGCTGCAGGGGAAGATAGTGGGTGGAGAAGCATAGTTCTTTGGCCTCTGATTTTCCTGAGCCCTGTTAGCCAGCTGATCTATTAATTTCTCCAGCCTCTTCAAATGACTTTCCAAACAGTCAGCCTCTGGATGTGAAAGCTATCAGTGACTGTCTCCCAGCCAGCTCAATCAATGTCCACCATTTCATATCTCACTTGCAAAGTATCCCTATGGTGAAGGCATGGATGATCAGGAGGTGATAACCCACTGGTCAGTTCTCCATTGAAAAGATTTTTGCGTGTATGGCCTTCACACATCTGATACGTGACAGAGCCAGTGCAGACATAACTAATAAAAACAAATTTGGTGGAAAAGCTCAGCAGGCCTGGCGGCATCTGCTGAGGAGAAAACAGAGTTAACGTTTCAGGTCCAGTGGCCCTTCCTCAGAACTCAGACATCACTAATGTTGTCATCCTGCCATCTATCATCATTGGTGCGAACATAATGGGACAAACAGCTTCATTCTGTGCTGTAAGGTTCTAAGCATTAACAACCACAGCATATAATGCCCACACTTTTAAAGTTCAAACAAGTATCTGAGACATCATACTATTGTCATTCATATGCAGTGTAGTTTTGCAATGTCTGACTATGAACTGACACTGAATATAGTGGCTAATAAATGCTGGAACTTCAAGGATCAGTAGTGCTACATGTCTGTATGGGTTCAGCCAAGTTCACATACTGAATTAATAATGCTTTTCTTGTACTTGAAGCAATAGTTGCTACCAGGGAAAGTTTGCTCTGCAATAGATACCATAAAATTATTGAATTAAACTGAGATGTTCCTATGATGGGCAAGATGAGATGTTCTGCCAGCTATCTGCTCAAATGGTGAAAGCAAAAAAAAAAGTCTATTATAATTGTATTTATTGACTATCTTAAAGTATTCTAACTTGTATCGGGTGCTATTTGTCTATCATCTCTCTACTCGTTCACCTGCATTGGTTCTAAGCTGAACAACGTTTTTATTTTACAGTTGGAATTTAAATTTTTGTCCCCATCCTCAAAAATCTCCATAGTTTTGACCTTTTTCCAGCTCTACAAACTTCTTCAGCCTTACAGGCCTTAGGAACTCTTCATTCTTTTGATTTCTTGTCCTCCTGGCACTTCCTTTGTCTCCCCATAGGCAGCAATACTTTTAGCTAATCTTGCAGCCTCTCTGTTTTTCCGTCCTTTAGGTCCTTCATTAAAAGTTTCTTTCTTTGAACAAGTTTTTGTCACCAATTCTAATGTTTCCTTCTTTGGTTCTGTGTTAAAATTATCTTATTCTGCGCTAGAAGGTATATGAAAGATATAAATTACGGTTGCTGAACTGTCATGTAGTCTTACATTCTGCAAAGAGAAATATCCAATAGCTCTTAGTTTTGCCACAAAAAGTGGGCATATTCATTTTATTTGCTTTTACAATGTCATTGTCCTGCAACTATAAAATATGAAATGGGCAACAAAAGGTAATTGAGAATCACTAATATTTTCATGGAGTTGTCAGACTTAGAACTTCAATTTATGACATTGCCCAAACACTGACTGTTTTATAATTCTATATCAAACCACTGTACATTATGCAGATAATAAATAAATGCCAGAAATTACATCTATCATGTTGTGGTTGTAGTGATGGGATATTACAAAACTTCATGTTCCATGCCACGGTCTCAAACATATTGAATTTTTAATTACACCATATGTTTTTTAAAAGAGGATATGCATCCAAAAGCTGACTGTGGAATAAATTCAGTGTTTGCTTGGCAAAGCTCCTGGAGGAACAATGGATTGTCTCACCTTGCATTTATTAGCTAATAAACTCACCCTTTCTTGAGCTCAATAAATCCTGGTTAATTTGACTTCTGCAAAAGTAAATATAATTGCATGGGGAAGAGTTCTTCACAAGGGAAGTGTTGTTTTTAAATTAACCTTGTTGCGACCAACGAGAAAGTGGTTGAATTAAGAACAGGAGCTAGTTCAACCCTCCTTGCCCGAGAGCACAAGTGTTTGAGAGTATCCTGCCCAAAATCATCATGAATGAAGAACCCTCTCAAGGCGTCTGGCTGTCTGATATTTAGCTGTAGTTAGTAGCACTCTCATGTCTGATCCAGAAGATTGTATATTTGAATCCCATTCTGGGAATGAACATGCCATCAAAGCTAACACTTTAACCAGTGCTGAGGGAATGCAACCCTATTTTCAGATGAGATGTTAAACCAAGGTCCAATAACGCTTACAAATGGATGCAAATGATTCTGTGGCATTATTTCAAAGAAGGGCTCAGAAAAGGTTTACCAGGTTGTTGCCAGGTATGGAATGTTTGTGTTGTAAAGAATGGTTTGGATAGGCTGGGACATTTTTCACTGCAGGGTAGGAAGTTGAGAGGTGACTGTATAGAAGTTTATAAAATTATGAGGGGTGTAGATAGGATTAAACTTCTGTTTCTTGTCTTTTCCCTGGGATGGGGGTTTCACAGCTAGGGGGCACATATTTAAGTTGAGAGGAAAGAGATTTTAAAAAGACATGAGGGGGCACATTTTCTACACAGAGGGTGATTTGCTGGTAGGATGACCTTCCAGGTGATTGGTGGATGCGGATACAATAATAATGTTTAAAAGACATTTGGATAAGTAAATGAATAGGAAAGGTTGGGAGGGATACGGGCCAGGAGCAGGTGAGTGGGATTACTTTAGTTTGGGATTATGTTTGGCATGGACTGGTTGGACTGAAGGGTCTGTTTCCATGCTATATGGCTCAATGGCTCTATCAGAGCAAGGGAACTATCCCTGAAGTCCTGACTAATATTAAGACTTCAATAAATACATCATCTGATCATTATCAGGTTTCTCTATCATACAGAGACCCTTTCTCTCCCAGATGGATCTTAAAGATTCCACTGCATTATTTCAAAGGGGAATGGGAACGTTCTCTCTGTACCTTGGTCAATATTTATCTTTAACTATTTTTTAACTAATTACTTGGCTAGTATCACATTTCCCTGTTCATTACAAATTGGCTGTCTTGAATCCTGCATGACAACAATGACTGCACTTCAAAAAAAGCTTTTTCACGACAGTCGAGGTTTGTGAAGGCAATACAACAATGCAGCAAGGTGATGGTCTGCCATGGTACAATTTCATAGCGGAACAGGAATGAAGAGTTGAATGACCTACTCCTGCTCCAGCATTCCGAAATTGCTTTATCTCTCTCTGAGTAGCTGTATGACCATGCAGATTGTCCTTGTTTCCAGAGGTCACCTCATTAGCAATCTACAGGGTTAGGGAGCTGGGAGGTGAAATACCACTTCTATCTAAGCATGATCCAATTTAAAAAAACCCCACATTTTTCATCTGAGACTGCAATATTCCTTGATCAGATTTTCTACTTTAGAATCAGAGAGTAGACCCAAGCCGTTTGGCTGGTCAGGTATGTTGTCTTTCAGCTGGGATATTAAACTGAGGCCCCTTTGAAAGAGTTATCCTATGATTTGCCATAGCTCTGTAAATGTTGCCTTTCACTCCTGTCACTTGACTTACAGGCTCTCAATTTGTCTGATAATAAAGCATAAAGATTTTGACAATGCTCAGGCTGATAAGTAGCAAATAACATTCATGCCTCATAAGTCTCTGGCAGTGACAGTCTCCAATTTAATCTAATCATCCCCCTGTTATATTAAATGCCATTTCCATCACCACATCCTCCAATATCAATATCCTCTGTAACTTTTGACCAGAAACTTAACCTGATCAGTCCAATTAAGATTAATCAGTCTCGAAATAGTGTGCCTGAAGAGCAGATCAAATGTTTCGAATTTTGTGGAGAGTAACTCTCCCCTTGACTCCCAAAACACTTCCAGCAATTACAAGACACTAGACAAGGAGAATCTGAGATAACAAGGTGTCGAGCTGGATGACCACAGCAGGCAAAGCAGCGTCAGAGAAGCAGGAAAGCTGATGCTTCAGATCTGGACCCTTCTTCAGGAAATTCTTTAAAAATTCAAATTTTCTGAAGAAGGGTCCAGGCCTAATGCGAGGCTGGATGAACACAGCAGGCCAAGCAGCATCTCAGGAGCACAAAAGCTGACGTTTCGGGCCTAGGCCCTTCATCAGAGAGGCCTAGGCCCGAAACATCACCTTTTGTGCTCCTGAGATGCTGCTTGGCCTGCTGTGTTCATCCAGCCTCACATTTCATTATCTTGGATTCTCCAGCATCTGCAGTTCCCATTATCTCCAGGCCTAATGCATCAGCTTTCTTGCTCCCCTGATGCTGCATGGCCTGCTCTGTTCATCCAGCTCTACACCTTGTTATCTCTACATATTTCAGTATTCCTGTTTCAAAATCTTGAAGCTAACAGCACTAAACAGCAGTGTGGGTACACCTGCCTCATATGGACTGCAGCAGTTTAAAAAGGCTGGTAACTACATATTCTCAAACATAACTACAGACGGGCAATAAATGTCGGAAATACTCATATCCATGAAAGAATAAAAAAACCACACCATAGCTTATTGAGCTAACAAAATCATTATGGGAGCAATGTGGAGATTTTTTTTCTACTATCTTGAATTTGTCCCCTCTGGTCACTGACCTAAATGCCAGCGGAAACAAGTTTTTAAAAACATTTCCATTGTATAAACACTTTCATCTTCAAATTAGTGAAGCCAAGGTTCCTTTACTTGCCTAAACATTTATTTCAATCAGTAGTGTGTTTCAGAATTCTGGCATTTTACATCTGCCAAGTTACCTAAAAGCAGAGGAACCTTTCAGCTGATTACTTTAACATCTGTTTGTACAGTTGCTGTGCATTTTAATTCCAGGAAAATGGACCCTATCTTTTAAATAGTGCTGATGAGCTGAATTGTTCTGTGGAGCCAAATGTCTGTTGTGTTTCATTAACCAGCTGGAAACTTGCTTCTGCACTCAATGGGTTGAGAAAAGGCAGTAGACCAACACACTACAACGGCTGCTGATTGCAATTAAAGCACTCGCAAGGCAGGGATGAATTGATTTGGATTGGGAGCAAGATTTTGTGTGGAAGCAGCTGAGAGGTTAGTTATTTTCCCAACAATTGCATTGTAATTTTCAGGTGGTAATTTCCCCATCAAATCACTTATCCCAGTTGTAATTGACCTTTCAAAATCTTGCTGATGGATAAATTTTGGCTGCAGGTATTGAAATAAACAAGTTCTCGCCAGGATGGAGGTGATTGTCAATCCTCTACTCGAAACATGACAAGAGCCTGCTCTGCTATATGTAACTAGAATTAATTTTGGGCACATAGTTCACGCTATGTGACCATACTCTACTAACTGTAATTTGTTGGAGAACTCACTCCACTCTTACAGTTTAGATGGCGAGTTCTGTTTTTTGTAGTTCATAAAGACTCTGCTTAAATAAACTGAATTTGCCATTTGCTGAGTTAACAGATCACTTGCTCTAATTCCTCGTAGACTACATCAACCTCAGTGTTTGTCAGTGCTCCCCATGCTCATATGGGTAAAGTTTTAGAAATTGTTACAACCCACTTGGAAAAATGCACTTTTAATGCAGCCCCACTACTCCAAGGGTAAACTTAAAGAGTTAATTAAATTACTCAAAGTCCCAAATTTTCCTTTTCCGTTAACACAGAAAATACTAAGTTCTGTACTAAACAAGAAACTACTATTGCAAATAAATTCATTCTAACCTCAGGCAAACAAAACTATGGACTATCGACAATGTAACTATTGGCTAAAACTCCAAACCCCTTCTTCAACCCCTAAACACACAGACACAGCTACACAATCAAACATTCATGGTTGTGGATGGAAAAATAAATACTGTGGAAATACAATTCAATCATATCGGTTCACAGGATTCGACGAGGCATCCCTTATGCTTCTACCAACACCTCCTATTCTCCGATCCCCTTGTTTCCAGATTCTTTCAGTTCTTGCCAAAGACACACGGTGGTTGGAGGTCCTGCTGGATAGGACGGTGCAAAGGCAAAACTTCTTACTTACGAAGGACCAGCAGTGGAGCCCACGACACCAGACCATGCCAGTGCCAACATGGTCCAAGTTTGTCACCCGAGTTAGAGCAGTCCCAACTTTCTGGAATAACACACAGCGCTGAAAGAAAAAGTTCCGTGGCCTTCTCCAGTCAGCCAGTAAAAGTGTCGCCATCCTCTCTTTGAGACCTCACACAGTCCATCTCTGCTCCTGTACCCAACTCCCACGAAAACTCCAGCTCCAACACTTTCACTATTGCCTGAAACATTATCCCTCACTCACTGTCATCCACTCCAACTCCAGCACCATGAAACCTGAAAGTCCTCTGCACTGCCTAATCTCTCACTCAGACCACCTCCCTTCCTGCTCATTAATAACACTGTGTATCAAAGTCTGCCCTTGACTGACTACGCCTTCACCCCATAACATAAGGCCGACTCCCTGGACTTACCTGAGGCCTACTGACAACCATGACAAGCTTCCTTCCTTTGTGTCTGCACTAAAAGTCAAGACAGGAGTAATATGAGCACTGTATCTTTGGCTGAGGGGACAAGATGAACAAGGTGATGCAAAGCAAGGATGCTGTCGGCATCCAGTAGTGTCAGAGTGAGAGAGCCCTACAATAATGACACAGAGCTCAGACAGACAGCTTGGCCCAGTCCCTGAGCTGGGGTTATGTCTCTGAACACACATCATCCTTGCTGCAGCATTACAATGAGAGGGGCCATTCTCCCCAAGGTGCTTCATTGAAATGCAGAAATGTACGGTAAGTGGTTCAGAGGTCCACCACAAAACTTGTCGGGGGTTGACACAATCTCAGATGCCAATATCTGTGGATGTGTCAGTGCCCATGGAGTGTGCTGTGAGGTGCCTGTGTCCAAACAGAGGTCCTTTGAAGCAAGCAGCAATCTGAATTTCATTTTCCACTTGGGGGGCCCTGCAGCCCTCCGGACTCAATATTGAGTTCAATAATATTAGGGCCTAAACTCTCCTATGTCCCAGCCTCCTACCCCATATATCAGGCCTTGTTACCACATAGCCTGCCATCACACATCACCAGTTGTTAGTCACTAACAGTTCCCATTAACAACTATTCATACTTCCAGTTTGATCGTTGTCAAATCTTTGTCTATCCAACTGCTCTTCTCTCTCTTTACGCTCTATCCTATAATTTACTCCCTACCCCATCCCCCTCATTCTTTTCTGCATATAAACTGACGTTTTCCCTGCCACCATCAATTCTGAGGAACGGCCACTGGACCTGAAACGTTAACTCTGTTTTGCCTTCACAGATGCTGCCAGACCTGCTGAGCTTTTCCAGCAACTTTGTTTTTGTTCCTGAATTTGTCAGGTACCTGCTGTGCTTTGCATTTCAGGCTTTCTTGACATTTAGCTTGTTTGGTCATTTTGGAACCTATATATTATTGAGGCAACTTATGCTGTCTACATGGTATTTAACAAGCAATAAAGCCCTCTTAATTGTCCAATGAGAAACTTGCCACAATGTTGAGAAAAAGCATAAAAGATAGAGCAAGCTGCCCCCGATATTGCAGTTGGCCTTACTAGACTTCTTGACTGCTTCAGCTACACATTTGACCACAGCCTACATCAGCCATCCCACTCAATGTTTCTGAGCAATGACCTCTCATGAGAGCTGATGAAAAGCTCTTGATCAGAAACTTTGGATGGAATCTTGTTGAGGCATTGGAGGTCTGGGCAGCTGGGAGGACATTTGGTGAGCAACCTGTGCTGTCTCTTCCAGGAAAGGCCCATCAAATGTAACAATGAGACAATGATGAGGCCACCAATATACATTAGTCTGGAATCACGACCCATCACTGAAATCCCACCTCATAAGAGAAGCTGGGCAATTAGAGCCAAGCAGCTCTTGCACTCACTGGCACACAGTGGAAACCATGGTTTCTGCCAGAATACATGCGCATGCGCATGCATGCGCACACGCACACGCACGCACGCACGCACGCACACACACATATCTTCCAAGGAATAACACCAGAGATTTGTGGTGAGGATGTGAGATTTCTATGCCAGAGTAGGGAAATGGGTCCCTGGGCAGTCCCCTTTCCAATGTCCAGTCACTGCATTAGTCACTGACCAAGGGAACTGACTCCTTGAGGTGACAGGCTGCCCAAACTGGTGGACAATCTGCATAGCAACAGGGGCAGTTTACAGCTGCATTAATCACTGCAGTGGTAGGCTGAGACCTGTCTGAGGTCCTTAATTGGCTGGTTCAGGAACTCAGTTGGTGGTGGGTGGGGAAGGTCAACCATGGGCCTTCTTGCCTTGAACCTTATTTGAGAGGACCTGGAAAGGGGTCTGGGCAGGTCAGCTTCCCCCTAATTATAGTGTTCTTCCTGCCTCCAAGCTCACTACTTCCAGAAGACAAATATCCTTTACTTACTCTCTTTCTCTGCTTGATTTTGTGGAATATTTCAGCTTGTTTTGGAGATCAAATGATTTGGCCAGTGGCCTAGACCTCCTGTCAAGGCAATACTTTCCTCATCAACTCATTCAGGCATATCAATGTAGACAATGTTATTGAACACCTTGGGAGCAGGTGGGGATTGACCTAGAACTTGCGCTTCCTGGATCTGAGGCAAGAATGTTACCATTGCACTACATGAACTCTTCCTGTACAGCAGTTAGAATGAACTTGCTCAGTGATATTATGACATACCTCTTGAGCTAATCAGATTTGAACCCAGAACTCCCAGCTCACAAGTAGGGGAGCTACCCGTGCACAACAAGAACCTTTTTATTTACCTCTTGGAATATTTTGTAAAGGACATGAAAACAATTGCTGTTAGTGAATGTGAGCCAGTCCTTACTTTGGATGATTTTTCTAATCAACCTGTTCAGAGATGTTATTACATACGTCTAGAGCATGTGGAACCTGAACATCTTTACTCAGAGGCAGTGTGCCGCAAACGCCTTTACACACATAGCTCTGCAGAGCTGTAATTAACAAAACAGCGCAAAATTCAATCATTAATACTTAATTTAAATCTGACAGCACTAATCCATTTACTGATTACCCTCCTTCCCAGGCAGGCTCAGCAAGGAGATCGTTGTCTGCTTTTAGCTTTGAATAGATTATAGTGACCTTGAAGTGACAGGTAGGCCATTAAAAGAAGGATATTAAAGAGGAGAATCTGGCAGAATGATGGATATGCAGTTACCAGGTAGTTAGCTGAGTCACTCGCGACAATAATAATAAAGCAATAATTTAATATGTCATTAAACAAACTAACCCTTTAGCACCTAAACAGCTGAACACAATTATCACTTATTAAAAGGGCCAACTGCTGTTTATGATGATTACATCGTTTTCACAGTGTGGTGTACATTTGCCCTAAATGATACCGTGACACAAGGCTTTTCCCATTGTCAGTTGCAATGTGAATGCCTGCTTGACAAATCCTCCCTCCCCATCCCCAGCTAAGATGTGACAGTGAGCATTCAGTCTGCAGCAGCAATTTAGATCATGAAGCATTGCTGTGACGTTGTATTATCATCTTTACAAATCTGACAGCAGGGGCCTCCTGAGCAGCTGTGCTTCATTCATTAGCACAATCACCTAGGGGTGCCAACAGACCAGAATTGGCTTGAAAATGCCAGGAAATGGAAATCAATTTCCAAGACATTGCTGTAGACACCCCAGTGAAAATTCAGAGGGGCATTAAGAAAAGATTTTGGATGGAATTTTACAGGGGCCTGAATATTTTTTTCCTTTATTCATTCTCAGGATGAGGGTATCACCAGCTAGGCCAGCATTTATTGCCCATCCCTAATTGCCCAGAAGGCAGAAAAGAGTCTACCGCATTGCTGTGGGTCTGGAGTCACATGTAGGCCAGAGCAGACAAAGGGCATTAGTGAATCAGATGGATCTCCCCTCGACAATCAACAATGGATTCACGGCCATCACTAGAATCTTGATTTCTGATATTTATTGATTTTAGGTCTCCAGAACAATATTTAGATGAACAGTCCAGTGATAATACCACAAGGCCATCACCTCCCTAAGAAAAGGGATATTGAAGAGAAGAGTCTGGCAGAATGATTTGGCTATGGCAAAAAAAAGTGGCAGATCAAGTTAGAAGTCCAGCGAGGCCTATCTTGAACTCGGAGTAACTTGTTGCGTTTCTTATGCAACCAGGACGTTCAGGTAAGTTTCTTGCCAGGTGGCAGTGAGTTGCCTATTAAGTGGGATCATTTTCTAATCAATGACCATGCTGTATTAATATGCAGCATCTTGCCAACTGCACCAACATTCTAGACGCAGAGAATTCTCAAGATAGAAGTCCAGCCAGGTATTTAGTGATGCCATCTCACTATCTGCTCCAAAGGATACAATACATCCAGAGAGTCATATAGCACGGAAACAGGTCCTTTTGTCCAACCAATCCATGCTGACCATAATCCCAGATTTAACCAGTCCCATATGCCTGCTCCTGGCCCATATCCCTCCAAACATTTCTTATTCGTATACTTAGTACAGCACAGTGCAGGACCTTCGGGCCATGATGTTGTGCAAACCTTTACCCTAAACTCTGTCTGACCTCCACCCCTACCTTATTCTATCATCTGTATGCATATCTAATAGCCGCTTAAATATCCCTAATGAGGCCAACTTCACTACCTGTTCTGTCAATGCATTCCATGCCCCACCACTCTCTGAGTAAAGAACCCACCTCTGATATCTCCCCTATATCTACCTCCACTCACTTTAAAGCTATGCCCCTCATAATAACTATCTCCACCTGACGAAAAATGTCTCTGGCTGTCCACTGTACCTATACCCTGATCATATGGAACATAGAACATAAAACAATACAGTGCAGAACAAGCTCTTCAGCCCTCGATGTTGCGCCGACCTGTGAACTAATCTAAGCCCCTCCCCCTACATTATCCATATGCTTATCCAAGGACTGTTTAAATGCCCCTCATGTGGCTGAGTTAACTATATTGGCAGGCAGGACGCTCCACGCCCTTAACACTCTCTGAGTAAAGAACCTACCTCTGACATCTGTCTTAAATCTGTCACCCCTCAATTTGTAGCTATGCCTCCTTGTACAAGCTGACGTCATCATCCTTGGAAAAAGACTCTTACTGTCTACCCTATCTAATCCTCTGATCATCTTGTATGTCTCTATTAAATCCCCTCTTAGCTTCCTTCTCTCCAATGAGAACAGACCCAAGTCCCTCAGTCTTTCTTCATAATCCCTTCGCTCCAGACCAGGCAACATCCTCGTAAATCTGCTCTGCACCTTTTCCAATGCTTCCACATCCTTTCTGTAATGGGGCGACCAGAACTGCACGCAGTATTCCAAATGAGGCCGCACTGGCGTTTTGTACAGTTGCAGCATGACATCACGGCTCTGGAACTCAGCCCCTCTACCAATAAAACCTAACACACCGTAAGCCTTCTTAACAGTACTATCAACCTGGGTGGCAACTTTCAGGGATCTATGTACATGGACATCAAGATCCTTCTGCACATCCACACTATCAAGAATCTTTCCATTGACCCAGTATTCTGCCTTCCTGTTATTCTTCCCAAAGTAAATCACCTCACATTTATCCGCATTGAACTCCATTTGCCACCTTTCAGCCCAATTCTGCAGTTTATCCAAGTCTCCCTGCAACCTGCAACATTCTTCCACACTGTCCACCACTCCATCGACTTTAGTGTCATCTGCAAACTTACTAACCCATCCACCCATGCCTGCGACCAAGTCATTTATGAAAATGACAAACAGCAGAGGTCCCAAAACAGGTCCTTGAGGCACACTACTAATGACCTGACTCCAGGCTGAATATTTTCCATCAACCACTACTCGTTGCCTTCTTACAGAAAGCCAGCTTCTAATCCAAACTGCTAAGTCTCCCTCAATCCCGTGCCTCTGTATTTTCTCCAGTAGCCTACCATGTGGAACCTTATCAAAGGCTTTACTGAAGTCCATGTACACCACGTCAACTGCCCTTCCCTCTTCCACATGCTTGGTCACTTTTTCAAAAAACTCAATGACGTTTGTGAGACACGACCTGCCCTTGACGAATCCATGCTGACTATCTCCAATCAAATTGTTGCTTGTTCAATGATTATAAATCCTATCTCTTCTAATCCTTTCCAAAACTTTTCCTATAACAGACGTAAGGCTCACAGGCCTATAATTACCTGGGTCATCCCTACTGCCCTTCTTGAACAAGGGCACAACATTGGCAATCCTCCCGTCCTCTGGCACTAAACCCGTCGACAATGAGGACTCAAAGATCAAGGCCAAAGGCTCCGCCACCTCCTCCCTAGCTTCCCAGAGAATCCTCGAAAAAATCCCATCAGGCCCAGAGGATTTGCCTACCTTCACACCTTCTAGAATTGATAACACCTCCTCCTTACTAACCTCAATCCTTTCAATTCTAGTAGCCCGTAACTCAGTCATCTCCTCTACAATATTCTCCTGTTCCTCAGTGAAAACAGATGAATTTTGTACACCAATATCAAGTCACCTCTCATCCTTCATCGTTCTAAAGAGAAAAACCCTAGATCTCTCAACCTTTCCTTGTAAGACCTTCCCTCCATTCCAGGAAACATCCTGGTAACTCTCCTTTGCACCTTTTCCAATGCTTCCACATCTTTCCTGTAATGAGGCAACCAGAACTGGACACTACTCCAGATGTGGCCGAACCAGGGTTTTGTAAAGCTGGAGCATAACTTCATGGCTCTTGAACTTGATCCCTCTATTCATGAAAGCTGACATCATACACCTTCTTAACAACTCTATCCACCTGGGTGGCAGCTTTCAGGAAACTGTGGACATGAACCTCAAGTACCCTCTGCTCCTCCACGCTGCCAAGAATCTTCCCGTTAACCCCATATTCTGTATTCAAGTTTGTCCCTCCAAAATGAATCAACTGACACTTGTCAGGGTTAAATTCCATCTGCCACTTCTCAGCCCAGCTCTGCATCCTATCAATGCCCCTTTGTAACCTAGAACAGCCCTTCGCACTATCCACAACTCAGCCCACCTTCGTAAAATCCACAAACTTACTAATCCACCCTTCCACTCCTTCATCCAAATCGTTTACAAAAATCACAAATAGAAGAGAACCCAGAACAGATCCTTGTGGTACACACTCGTAACTGAGCACCATGTTGACTATTTTCCATCCGCTACCACCCTTCTCAGGGTCAGCCAATTCTGAATCCAATCTGCCACATTTCTCTCTATCCCATGCTTCCTTACTTTCTGAATGAACCTACCATGGGGAGCCTTATCAAACACCCTACTTAAATCCATGTATCCACTGCTCTACCTTCATCCACATGTTTGATCACCTCTTCGAAGAATTTAATAAGGTTTGTGAGGCATGGTCTACCCCTCATAAATCCATGCTGAGTATCACAAATCAAACTGCCTTTCCAAGTGATCATAAATCCTATCTGTCAGAGCCCATTCCAATAATTTTCTCACCACTGAAGTAAGACGAACTGGCCTGTTGTTCCTGGGGTTGTCCCTATTTAATTTTCTGAACAATGGAATGACGTTTGCCATTCTCTAGTATTTCAGCACTATACCCGTTGACAGTGAGGATGAAAAGATCATCACCAAAGGCCCTGCGATCTCTTTCCTCGTTTCCCATAGAATCCTTGGATATATCCCAACAGGCCCGGGGGACTTAACTATCTTCAAGTTCCTCAAAATTCCTAGTACATCTTCCTTGCCACCATTGACCTCCTCCAGCCTACCAGCCTGTTTCACACTGTCCTCCTCTACAGCTAGGTCCCTCTTAGTTGTGAATCCCGAAGAAAAGTATTCATTAAGGACCTCTCCTATCTCTTTAGGCTCCGTGCACAAATTCCCTTTACAATCCTATAATCGGCCCTACCCTTTCTCTGGTCATTCTCTTATTCCTCACGCACGTGTGAAAAAACCTTGGAGTTTTCCTTGATCCTATTTGCCAAGGTTTCCTCAGGCCCCTTACAGCTCTCCTAAGCCCTTTCTTCAGCTCCTTCCTGGCTAACTTGTATCCCTGTAGAGCCTTTTCCAATCCTAGTTTCCTAAACCTTATGTAAGCATCTTTCTTCCTCTTAACTAGTTGTTTGACCTCTCTCGAGAACCAAGGCTCCCTCACTCGACCACACCTTCCTGCCTTCTAGGGACAAACATATCAATCACACACAGTATACATTCCTTAAACAATCTTCACATTTCTATAGTGCTCTTTCCTGACAGCATCCGTTCCCATTTTATGTTGCCCAGTTCTTGCCTAACAGAATTGTAATTACGCTTCCCCCAATTATAAACCTTACCCTGTTTTATGGACCTATCCCTTTTACATGATTATTGTAAAAGCCACAGAGTTATGATCGCTACCACCAAGATTCTACCAACAGGTCTAACACTTGGCCCGGTTCATTGCCAAGCACCAAATCCAAAGTGGCCTCTCCTCTACATACTGTGTCAGGAATCCTTCCTGAATGCACTGGACAAAATCCGGTCCATCTGAACTGTTACAACTAAAAAGTTTCCTATCAATATTTGGAAAGTTGAAGTCACCCATGACTACAACCCTGTGACTTCTGTACCTTTCCAGTATATGCCTCCCAATCCACTCCTCCACTTCACTGCAACTATTACGGGGTCCGTAAAAACAACCCAAAAAGTGACTGCTCCCTTCTTGTTCCTGACCTCAACCCAAACTGGTTCTGTAGACATTTCATTCTCAAACTGCCTTTCTGTAGCTGCTACACTAGCCCTGACTAGCAATGCCACTCCCCCACCTCTTTTTCCACCCTCCCTATTTCCTTTAAAGCATCTAAATCCCGGAACTTCCAACAACCATTCCTGTCCCTGAGTTACCCAAGTTTCTGTAACAGCCACAACATTGTAGTTCCAAGTACTGACCCATGCCCTAAGTTCATCTGCCTTATTTCTGATACTAATCTAAATGTTTTTGAAATGTAACAATTTGCACATCCACCACTTCCTGCAGAAGTTCATCCCACACTCAAACCACTCTGTGCAAAAAAACTTGCCTGTCATGTCTTTTTAACCTTCCCCCTCTCACATTAAAAATATGACCACTAGTCTCGAAATCTCCCACTCTAGAGTAAAGATTCCTGACATTCATCTTATCTATAACTACTCATGATTTTATAGAACTCGATAAGGTCACCCCTCAACCTCCTGCATTCCAGTGAAAGAAGTCCCAGCTTATCTCGCCTGTCCTTATAACTCAAACCCTCCATTCTCAGTGACATTTTGGTAAATCTCTTCTGAACCCTGTACAGGCAGTAACATCTCAGGGCATGACCTATAGACACCGGCCACGTGCACAGCATTGGCATCTGACATGTGCCAGCCTCTAAGTACTTGTGGCATGTCTCTGAACCACTTACACCATTGTTGCAGCACTCCAATGCTGCTTCTTGAGACACAATTGCAGCTCTCATTGTAACACTGCAACAAGGACACTGCGTGCTCAGGGGCACACTCCCAGCTCATGGACTGGACCAGGCTGCACCTCTGGGCTGTTCACTGGTTCCCTCAGCCCTCACTTGCTAGGTCTACCTGGGGTTCACAGAATCCCTGCTTTGTCTTGACTTGATCTCTTTTGTATCTTGCCGCTCAGCCAGAGATACCAGGCTCACAGTACTGCTGTAATACCATGCTGCTCAGCATTGATACAAAGCTGGGAAACTTGTCATAGCTGTCATCAATCCTCAGTCAACTCAAAGGAGTTAACCCTCAGGCAGGGAGTCCTAACAGTAAGTGAGGGGCAGCCTCTGAAACGAGTCTCTGGGATTGGTCAGCCACTTGGGACAGTCAGAGTCAGGATCATCTCCTCGTTGGAGTGAGGAGCTGAATAGTGGGAAGCCTATTTTAACACTTTCCGAGCTACTGTGAGAATGAGAATGAGGTTAGGTATTAAGGAAAATGAATGTGGGTGACACAGCTGTTTCTTTGGGGCAAGTGGGGGATGTCCAAAGCAAGTGAGTAGGCAGCACAAGAGGTGTGTAAGGACAGGAAGTGAGGGAAGATGTTGGAGGCAGTGGTGACAGTAGTAAAACATTGGCCTGGTTGGGAAGTGGGTACAGAAGCTAAGATAGAGTAAGTGTGAGGTATTGCAATACTGGTGAGTTATTCTAGTATTGGAAGCTGGTAGGATGGGGCAAAAATCGCAAGAGAGGGGTGCCAAATGGCAAGGCCAGTAGTTAATGAGGCAAATCTACTATTGCCACTGAGTCAGAATGTTGAGTGCTCAAGTTGTATTCCACAGGCACTATTCCTTTTCACATTCTGAAAGGAGGAGTTACACCGACTGGGGCACACATCATTCCTGTGTTTAACTTTTCTAGTCCTGTACAACTTTCTGCGGCAGAGAACTCCACGAGGTCACGAATTTATGATCAAGATATTTCTCTTCATCTCATTGGTCTTTGTCTTCTCCAGCCGGGGAAAGGATCCTTTCCTTGGAGGGTGATACCTGGCACCTGCCCACCCATATCCCAATGTTCAGCCCTGTATGGGGTCTCTTCTCCCACAGTGACAGAGAGAGATGAATGAGGAAAACACCAGTGGGTGGCATGGCTGTTAGTACTGAAATATGGTGGAAAGGGGGTTGGGAGTGACATGGCCTCCTCTACTGGTCCTCTCCTCTCCACTTCCCTGTCCACAAGGGCTTCCAGGTGTCACGAGGAAGTGAGGAGTTAGTGTAGAATTCATGCAGAGTTAGTGATGTGGGAGGATGGGGAGTATCGGCAGCGAGTGAGGAAAGGAGTTTTATGTGTCATGGTGGTATCAGAGCAGAAACATTGGTGAGAGGTGAGTGGGCTGACCTGTAGGTCTGTAATGGAGCAAAGTATTGCATTTGCCCTGGCAGAGCTGAGAAGGTCATTAGCCTACTGATGCCCAGTCCTCCTCTCCCTAGAGATGGCACAGATCTAGGTGGGCCGGTGGTGTGGGCTCCTGTGGTCCTTGAGGAAGAGGACTCCTCGAACCAATCCATAAGAGCCTCTCAGTTCCTCTCAGAGAAGTGTAGTGCCAGCTTCCAGCTTCTTTTTCATCTCTCCTGATGCCTAACACATGCTCAGGGCAACTTCAAGCAGGCACATCCCCTGCAGATATGCAGCAGGCATTGTAAGATGGCACTGTCCCAAGGGATGCTGGTCTTATAGAGGATTCCCACTGAACAGTCAGGTCCTCTGTGAATGGCGTGTGGTAAGACCGGGTGAGAATAGGACATGTTTCTTGTTGGGAAGATTTAAATGACAATGAAAGCAGCAGGTTTGTTAAGACACAGCAAGAAAACCCGATCAACCTTGACACAAAAATCACTCCAGTAAACTGACCGTGACTCAAACGTAGACACTGAATTAAAATAAGCTTTATTGTCAGACACACTCGAATGAATGCAGTGAAAAGTTTGTAATGTCGCTGCTATCTTCAGTATATGACACCCAGGTACAGATACTTTGTGACAGAATTGAAAGAGTAAAAACAAAGTATAGTGGAGGAATAAAAAGTTTTAAAAAGTACTTGAATTCTCAAAGACCAGAATAATAATGAAATAATCTCTAAAAAGTACTCAAATTACATACTGTTCACTCAGCCGTTGCCTACCAGGTTTCAGAACTCCAGGTCTCACTGCCTCCTTGCACGGGCCTCTGGCCCAGGACTTGCTGCCAGGGCTCATCTCCTGAGCTGGCCTGGACTTGGACTCACTTCCTGTGTCAGGCTCCGGCCTGTGACTCGCCTCCAGGACTTACCACCTGACTGGTCTCCCACGCCGGACTGGTCTCCGAATGGTCTCCCACACCAGCCTGGTCTCCAAATGGTCTCCCACACCAGCCTGGTCTCCGACTGTTCTCCCACGCCGGCCTGGTCTCTGACTGGCCTCCCATGCTGGCCTGGCCTCCGACTTGTCTCCCATGCTGGCATGCCCTCCGACTGGTCTCCCACGCTAGCCTGGCCTCCGACTGGTCTCCCACACCGGCCTGGTCTCCGACTGGTCTCCCATGCTGGCCTGTTCTCTGATTGGTCTCCCACGCCAGCCTATTCTCCGACTGTTCTCCCACGCCAGCCTGGCCTCCGACTGTTCTCCCACGCCAGCCTGGTCTCCGAATGGTGTCCCAAGCCGGCCTGCCCTCCGACTGGTCTCCCACGCCAGCCTGGTCTCCGAATGGTCTCCCACACTGGCCTGGTCTCCCACGCCAGCCTTGTATCTGACTGGTCTCCCACGCTAGCCTTGTCTCCGACTGGTCTCCCACGCCAGCCTCGTCTCCGACTGGTCTCCCACGCTAGCCTGTTCTTTGACTGATCTCCCACGACGACCTGGTCTCCAACTAGTCTCCCACGCCGGCCTGTTCTCCCACTAGTCTCCCACGCCGGCCTGTTCTCCCACGCCAGCCTGGTCTCCGACTGGTCTCTCACGCCGGCCTGATCTCTGACTGTTCTTCCAAGCCGGCCTGTTCTGCGACTGGTCTCCCACCCCGGCCTGGTCTCCAATGCCGGCCTGGTATCCGACGAGTCTCCCACGATGGCCGGGTCTCCAACTGGTCTCCCATGCCGGCCAAGTCTCTGACTGGTATCCAACGCCAGCCTGGTCTCCAACTGGTCTCCAACACCAGCCTGGTCTCCGACTGGTCTCCCACGATGGCCGGGTCTCCAACTGGTCTCGCATGCCAGCCCGGTCTCCGACTGGTCTCCCACGCCAGCCTGGTCTCCGACTGGTCTCCAACGCCGGCCTGGTCTCACATGCCAGCCTGGTCTCCGACTGGTCTCCCACGCCGGCCTGGCCTCCAACTAGTCTCCCATTCTGGCCTGCCCTCCAACTGGTCTCACACGCCAGCCTGGTCTCCGACTGGTCTCCCACGCCAGCCTGGTCTCCAACTGGTCTCCCACGACGGCCTGGTCTCCGACTGTTCTCCCATTCTGGCCTGCCCTCCGACTGGTCTCCCACGCCGGCCTGGTCTCCGACTGGTCTCCAACACTGGCCTGGTCTCCCACTGGTCTCCCACGCCAGCCTGGTCTCCGACTGGTCTCCCACGCCAGCCTGGTCTCCGACTGGTCTCGCACGCCAGCCTCGTCTCCGACTGGTCTCCTACGCCAGCCTCGTCTCCAACTGGTCTCCCACGCCGGCCTGGTCTCCGACTGGTCTCCCACGCCAGCCTGGTCTCCGACTGGTCTCCCACATCGTCAGAGGTTTTCAAAGCGAAATTGTATTATTATCTGAAGAACAAAGCCTTTGAGGTTGATGACAAAAAGCAGTAAAATGTGATGATCTACCTGAGCAGGTATCTGCACAATAGAGCTGAAAAGCCCTAGAGTCACACAGCATTGAAACAGACGCTTTGGCCTGACTTGTCTGTGCTAACCAAGTATCCCGATCTAAACTTGTCCCTTTTGCTTGTGTTGGCCAATATCCCTGAAGCCCTTCCCTACTCATTTACCTCTCCAAATGTCTTAAATGTTGTAACTGCACTCGCCTCCATCAGTTTCTCGGGCAGTGCTTTCAATACACGCGCCAATCCCTGTGTGAAAACATTGCTCGTTAGGTCCCTTTTAAATTGTTCCTTCTCACATTAAACCTACGCCTTCTAGTTTTGCATTCCCCTACCCTGCGAAAAAAAATCCTTTTCTGGTCACCTTGTCTATGCCCCTCATGATTTTATATGCCTCTATATGGTCGCCTCTCAGTCCTTGTTTGGATTTCTCTCCCTGTGTCATTATTTATCCCCCAAGCAATATGTTATTGCTGATATGAGTTCCGCAATGTTTGAGTGATCACACTTCAAGCTTGAGGAAATATCTGTTTTGAACATGAAGGCTGCTTATACAGATGAGGCTCCCCATTCATTCTGTACCAAATTGCCTCAAACAGGTTCAGCTACTCAATATAAGTGCCGCTATGAAATGTTTCCCCCCGAAACTATCAGTTACTGGCCCTCAATATTGTCAGCAATATATAACGCAGTAGCACTGCAGCAGATTTCTTTAATTCTATTACTGTAAAAGGTGTTATAGATAGAAATGTTACTGATGGCAGCAAGATGAAGTCCGAAATGGAATTATATGATATAATCATGAAATCATTCAGAAAGTGGATCTTTTCAAAGAAAGAAAAGGAACTCGAATCACGTCAACACAATGCTCTAGTTACTTGTTTTCCCTTGCAATCCGTGGTACCAAAGTATCTGATACTGAGAAAAGAGGAGAACACTGTTTTTCACACAGGCAAAATTTTAAAATAAATGTATTTGCAATTCCTGTGCCATCAAGCATCTGTATTCTCGATCCCTGCTTCGATAAAAATCTATTCTCCAGGACGGTTGCCTGATTGATGTCTTGTGACATTCCACCAAATTCAATGCGCGTCCTGTGGAAGAGAAAATCATTAACTGATGGCAACTGTCCCACAAGATAGATGAAACTCAATAAATCTGACTTATTGTCTGTAGCAGCAGCCTCATTAACTCAGAGGCTCCCAGGAACCTCAGGAGAAACAACAGGCTCAACAACTTAAACAAAATAATCTAGGAGAACGATTCTGTCCAGTACTGAGGATGTATTGTACTGCATTTCAGATAAATCATTAAAACTAACTTGCTTAGGTGGACATATAAAGAAATGTATGCACTTATCCAACACATTTCATGACCTCAGTACATCCCAAACTGTTTGCAGTCCGTACAGCCACTGGCATACAATCCCTGACATCATGTAGGAAATGTGGCACTCATTTTTTGCACAGTTAGGGCCCATAAGCAGCAAGTGATCATAACTGAAATAAAAACAGAAAGTGCTGGAGAAACTCAGCAGTCCTGGCAGGCATCTGTGAAAGGAGAAACAGAGTTATTGTTCCGAATTCAGTATGACTCATCTTGAGAAGGTCAAAAGTCACATAACACCAAGTTATAGTCCAACAAGCATTTGTTTGAAATCACAAGCTTTTGGAGCCCGCTCCTTCACCAGGCTTTTGATCTCTCTGCCCATAAATTCTGTGCATATGTGCTTCCCTCTCACTTCACCTGACGAAGGGGCAAAGCTATGAAAGCTTGTGATTTCAAATAAACCTGTTATGCTACAACTTGGTGTCATGTGACTTTTGACCTTGTTCGCCCCAGTCCAACACCAACATTTTCACATCATGGCAACCACCTTCTTGAGAGCTGTAAGAAGACTGTAGGAAAAATAGGGTTTTTTATAAGGTTAAGAGGGGGGAAGAGGTGGAAGAAGAGGAGGATTGGCAAGCAGCACTGATCTTGCAGCTGCTCCTGGGATTGCAGGCTTAGTTAAAGATTTATTATAGTTTTTTTTAACACTTATTACAGTCATTACATTTTACTAATATAAGATTTTTATTGATTTTGTTTCACTAAAATTCACAAAAAAACAAAAATTCCCCAAAAACTATAATTTGTTTAAACAGATTTATTTCTATGTGAGGTTTCAGGGGTCCATGGTGAGCAGCTGAGTTTTTTAAATTCTAAATTCAGAAGTTTAACAGGTCTACATGTGTTTTACAGGATTTTTTCATATTACAAAGGTTTTTAGAATGTCTTTTTTTTGTAGTGCAAAGGCTTTTCTTGCAAAACCGAACAGTTTTTTTAAAATAAGGAGTTGTGTTTTCGCTCTGGAGAGTCCTACATGTGGTCAGCTTTGGAGAAAGACTTTTCTTTCTTTGAGGAGTTTATTGAAGAAGAGTGATTTTTTATTCAGTTAATCAGCTAATTGGTTGATTCTATATAAGTTTTATATGTTTGAGATAAATATATATCTATATATATAGATGTAAATATAAATATATATTATTTTCTGTAGGTAATGAAAGGTAACTAAGCTATTTTTAGGCTGAATGTTATTATGGGCATATATGAGCTACAGAATGAGATGGCTAGTAGATTTAGAAAAAAATCACACAGCAGGATCAGTCAGATAGATGGATGACTGGGGAAAAAGTAAGAAGGCAGTTCAAAAGTCTCTGGTGGTTATTCCTCTATCAGATAGATATTCAGTTTTTAAAACTGTAGAAGAGGATAGTATCTCTGAAGAAAATGGAAGGGCCAGTCAGTTATTGAGCCTTTGGAATAATTCTCATATTGGGCAGAATTTGACAAGATTTAGTGAAATTATTGTTATGGGGACTCTCCTGTCAGGGGCATAGCCAGGAGATCCTGTAGCAGTGAATGTAAATTTAGGATGGTTTCTTGCTTTCCTGGCGCTGGAATTAAGGATATCACTGAACGTTTCAAGCATGTTATTAAAGGTGAGATAGGGAAGCCAGAAATTATTTTACATATTGGTAGGAATGACATTTTTAGGGAAAAGATTAAAGCAGTGCAGAGTGAATTTAAGAGGTTCAGTGGAAGATTAAAACAAAACCTTGAATTTCTAGTTTACTCCCAATGCCAAACTCAAAAGAGGGGGTAGATGAAAGGTCAAAGGAGATAAATCAAATGCTGAAGATCTGGTGTGTTGTTCAATGATTCAGGTTTTTTGGACAATTAGAATGTCTTTTGGGATTAACAAAAGACCCGTTCAGAAAGGATGGGTCTTCAGCAGGGAGATTTGCAGATTCCATTAAAGGAAACTTTATACTGATAGAGAAGTATTTCTAAGTCACAATGTAAACAGAAGGATTGATGGGGAAGGTTCTGAATGTGAGGAGACCATGTCCATTAGAAAAGAAAGATGAGGTAGAGTCAGAATATGTAGCAAGTCTGGACAGCTAAACTGTATTGATTTCAATGCAAGGGGTCTTACAGGTAAGGCTGATGAACTCAGAGATAATAGGAGCTGCAGATGCTGGAGAATCTGTGATAACATGGTGTAGAGCTGGATGAGCACAGCAGGCCAAGCAGCATCAGAGGAGCAGGAAGGCTGACTTTTTAGGCCTAGACCCTTCCTCAGAAATGGTGGAGGGAAAGTGGGTTCTGAAATAAACAGGGAGAGAGGGGGAGAGAGGGGAAGGTGGACAGAAGGTGGATAGAGGAGAAGATAGGTGGAGAGGAGACAAATAGGTCAAAGAGGTGGGGATGGAGCCAGTAGGGGTGAGTGTAGATGAGAAGGTAGGGAGGGGATAGGTTGGTCCAGGGAGGATGAACAGGTCAAGGGGTCAGGATGAGGTTAGTAGGTAGGAGATGGGAGTGGGTCTTGAGGTGGGAGGAGGGGATAGGTGGGAGGAAGGGCAAGTTAGGAAGGCAGGAATGAGCTGGGCTGGTTTTGGGATGCAGTAGGGGGAGGGGAGATTTTGAAGCTTGTGAAGTCCAACTCCACCACCAAAGACATTTTTCACTCCCCACCCTTATCTGCTTTCCAAAGGGACCACTCTCTCCGTGACTCCCTTGTCTGCTCCACACTCCCCTCCAGCCCCACTACACCCGGCACTTACCCCTGCAACCGCAGAAAGTGCTCAACTTGCCCCCACACCTCCTCCCTCACCACTATCCCAGGCGCCAAGATGACTTTCCACATCAAGCAGATGTTCACCTGCACATCTGCCAATGTGGTATACTGCATCTGCTGTATATCCTCTACATCAGGGAAACCAAGTGAAGGCTTGGGGTCCGCTTTGCAGAACACCTACACTCGGTTCGCACTAAACATCTGCACCTCCCAGTTGCGAACCATTTCAACTCCCCCTCCCATTTCTCAGACGACATGTCCATCCTGGGCCTCCTGCAGTGCCACAATGATGCCACCCGAAGATTGCAGGAACAGCTACTCATATTCCGCTTGGGAACCCTGCAGCCCAATGGTAGTAATGTGGACTTCGTAAGATTGAAAATCTCACCTCCCCCCACTGCATCCCAAAACCAGCCCAGCTCGTCCCCTCCTCCCTAACCTGTCCCACCTATCCATTATTCCCACTTCAAGCCCCACCCCCATCTCCAACCTACTAACCTCATCTTGCACCATTGACCTGTCCATCCTCCCTGGACTGACCTATCTCGTCCCTACCTCCCCACCTATACTCACCTTTACTGGTTCCATCCCCACCGCTTTGACGTGTCTGTCTCCTCTCCATCTATCTTCTCCTATATCCATCTTCTATCTGCCTCCCCCTCTCTCCCTAAGTATGTCAGAATCCCCTTTCCCTTCCTCATTTCTGAAAAAGGGTCCAGACCCGAAATGTCAGCTTTCCTGCCCCTCTGATGCTGTCTGGCCTGCTGTGTTCATCCAGTTCTACACGTTGTATGGCAGCTCAGTGTTCCAAGTTTTAGTTGCTATTAGAGAGATAGAAAAAGAGGCAAGAAAGTGGGGTGGGTATGATGTTTTTGATTAAGGAATACATTACTATTGTAAATAGGGAAGGTACTTCTGAAAAATCACCCAGTGAAAATCAATGGGTGGAAATTACAAATAAGAAAGGAAAGATCACTTTGATAGGATTGTACTGTAGGCCCTGCATAGTAAGACAGAAGTTGAGAAACCACCAAGTAGGGAGATCTCAGATACATGCAAGTATAATCAGGTTGTAATAATGGGGGATTTTCAATTTCCATACATTGATTGAGACCACCATAGTGTTGAAGTTTAGAATGTGAAGAAATTGTCAAATGTGTTCCAGAAAATCTTCTTCATCAATATATGGATGCTCCAACTAGAGAAGGAACAAAATTAGACCTTTTGTGCAATGATAGGGCAGGTGACTGAAGTAAAAGTGGGGAACACTTTGAGTCTAGTGATCATAATTTTAGTAGTTTTAAAATGGTCATGGAAAAGGATAAGCCTTCCATAAAAGTTAAAGCTTTTAATAGGAGTAGGGCAAATTTTAATGGTATGACACAGAGACTTTCAAAATTTGATTCGAGTAGACTGTTCACAGGTAAAACAGGTGGGAGGCATTGAAGACTGTGGAGACGAGAGTTCAGAGGGATTTTGTTCCTGTGGGAGTGAATGGTAAGGCTGGCAAGAATACGGATCAAAAGATAAGTAAAGATATTGAGGTTCTAGTCAAGAATAAAAGAGAATCTTATTTTAGATATAGTTAACTTGCTTCAATTGAATCTCTTAAACAATATAAAGAGTGTAGGGGCATTCTTAAGAGAGAGATCAGGAAGGCAAAGAGGGGATGTGAGATAGGATTGGCAGATAAGGTTAAGGATAATCTAAAGATATTCTACAAATACATTAAGAGCAAGAGAGTAACTGGAGAGAGGGTAAGGCCCCTTAAAGATCAAAGAGATCATCTTTGTGCTGAACCCAAGGAGATGGGTGAGATACTAAATGAATATTTTGCATCACTTTTCACTGTGGAGAAAGAAATGGGATCTAGGGAATGCAGAGAAATAAACTTTATCCATCATCTATAACTACAGCGAGGTGCCTGATGACTGGAGGGTGGCTGTGTTGTACTTTTGTTTGAGAAAGGTTGTGAGGAGAATCCAGGGAACTACAAACCCGTGAGTCTGACTTCAGTTATGGGTAAATTGTTGGAAGTGATTATCAAAAATAGGATTTATGCATATTTGGAGAGTAAAAAAGAGACTAGGATGGTCAGCATGGTTTTGAGTGAGGAAAGTCCTGTCTCACAAACTTGATTGAGCTTTTTGAGGAAGTTACCAAAAAGATTGATGGTAGCAGAGCAGTAGACGTTGTTTATTTGGATTTTAGTAAAGCCTTTGATAAGATTCTGTATGGTAGACTAATTAGTAAAGTTAGGTCACATGGGATTCAGGGTGAGCTTGCCCCTTAGATACTGAATTGGCTTAATGGCAGGAGACAAAGAGTAATGGTGGTGGGTTGCTTTTTGGACTGAAGGCCTGTGAGATCAGTGTTCCACAGGGATTCTTTCGGGGTCTTCTTTAATCATATAAATGATTTGGATGAGAATATAGAAGGCATGGTTAGTAGGTTTGTGGATGACATTAGCATTGGTGGCATAGGAGATAGAGAAGACCATTTTCTAAGATTGCAAAGGGTGCTTGATCAAATGGGTTAATGGACAGAAAAATGGCAGATGGAGTTCAATCTGGATACATGTGAAGTAATGAGATAACAAAGTGTAGAGCTGGATGAACACAGCAGGCCAAGCAGCATCATAGGAGCAAGAAAGCTGACGCTTCAGGCCTAGACCCTTCTTCAGAACATAGAACTTAGAACATAGAACAGTACAGCACAGAACAGGCCCTTCAGCCCACAATGTTGTGCCAACCATTGATCCTCATGTATGCACCCTCAAATTTCTGTGACCATATGCATGTCCCGCAGTCTCTTAAATGACCCCAATGACCTTGCTTCCACAACTGCTGCTGGCAACGCATTCCATGCTCTCACAACTCTCTGTGTAAAGAACCCGCCTCTGACATCCCCTCTATACTTTCCACCAACCAGCTTAAAACTATGACCCCTCGTGCTAGCCATTTCTGCCCTGGGAAATAGTCTCTGGCTATCAACTCTATCTATGCCTCTCATTATCTTGTATACCTCAATTAGGTCCCCTCTCCTCCTCCTTTTCTCCAATGAAAAGAAACCAAGCTCAGTCAACCTCTCTTCATAAGATAAGCCCTCCAGTCCAGGCAGCATCCTGGTAAACCTCCTCTGAACCCTCTCCAAAGCATCCACATCTTTCCTATAATTTGGCGACCAGAACTAGACGCAGTATTCCAAGTGCGGTCTAACCAAAGCTTTATAGAGCTGCAACAAGATCTCACGACTCTTAAACTCAATCCCCCTGTTAATGAAAGCCAAAACACCATATGCTTTCTTAACAACCCTGTCCACTTGGGTGACCATTTTAAGGGATCTATGTATCTGCACACCAAGATCCCTCTGTTCCTCCACACTGCCAAGAATCCTATCCTTAATCCTGTACTCAGCTTTCAAATTCGACCTTCCAAAATGCATCACCTCGCATTTATCCAGGTTGAACTCCATCTGCCACCTCTCAGCCCATCTCTGCATCCTGTCAATGTCCCGCTGCAGCCTACAACAGCCCTCTATACTGTCAACGACACCTCCGACCTTTGTGTCGTCTGCAAACTTGCTGACCCATCCTTCAATCCCCTCATCCAAGTCATTAATAAAAATTACAAACAGTAGAGGCCCAAGGACAGAGCCCTGTGGAACACCACTCACCACTGACTTCCAGGCAGAATATTTTCCTTCTACTACCACTCGCTGTCTTCTGTTGGCCAGCCAATTCTGTATCCAGGCAGCTAAGTTCCCCTGTAACCCACTCCTCCTGACCTTCTGAATGAGCCTACCATGGGGAACCTTATCAAAGGTTGAAATGGGTCCATCATTTCTTGGCCTGCTGTGTTCATCCAGCGCTACACCTTGTTATCTCAGGTTCTCCAGCATCTGCAGTTCCCATTGTTTCTGAAACAAATGTGAAGTATTGCTATTTTGGTATAATGAACAAGAGTTGGGCTTATACAATTAATGGTGAGGCCTTGGGTAGTGTTGTAGAGAAAGGGACCTAGGGGTTTAGGTACATAATTCTTTGAGATTTGTGTCACATATTGATAAGATAGTTAAAAAGGCATTCGGCATGCTTGCCCTCACTGCTCAGTCCTTTGAGACTAGGATTCGGGAGTTATGTTGAGGTTGTGCAGGACATTGGTGAGGTGTCTTCAGGAATACTGTGTCCGGCTCTGATTGTTCAGTTATAAGAAGGATATTATTAAGCTGGAGAGGGTTCAGAAGAGATTTACCAGGATGTTGCCGGGTATGGAAGGTTTGAGTTATAAAGATAGGCTGGGACTTTTTTCTCTGGAGTGTGGGAGGTTGAGAGGTGACCTGATAGAAGTTTATAAAATAATAAGAAGTATAGATAGAGTGAATGGCAGTTGTCTTTTCCTTAGGGTGGGGGATTGCAAGGCTAGGGGACACATTTTTAAGGTGAGAGGAGAGAGATTTAAAAAGACATAAGAAGCAAATTTTTTACACAGACTGTGGTTCACATGTGGAATTAACTTCCTGAGGAAGTGTTGGATACAGATACAATTACAGTGTTTAAAAGACATTTGGACAAGTACATGAATAGAAAAGGTTTGGAGGGATATGGGCCAAAAGCAGGCAAGTGGTAATGGTTTAGTTTGGGATTATGTTAGGTATGGACTGGTTGGACTGAAGGGTCTGTTTCTGTGCTGTGTGACTCTATAAGTAGAAGAGAAAGTGACGGTGTCCAGAGCAAAATACAAAGGTAGTGATAGTCGTAGTAAAATAGAGATAGCGATGTAAACATCTTTAAATTCTCCTCATCTCTATCCTTAGTTCTTGTCTCTACTAAAATTGAAAATATCCATTCAGCATCCTCAAAACTGTATATGTATCCGGTTGTAGACATACTCGCTGAGCTGGTGAGTTTGGTTGCAAATGTTTCATCATCCTGCCTAGGTTACATCATCAGTGTGCCTTCAATGAAGTTTTGGTGTTCTATTATTTATACGTCTCAGTTTGTTGGGGTGTTTGATACCACTTCTGGTTCTATTTCTCAACAGTTTGTACACAACGTCTAATTCAATGTGTTTGTTGATGGAGTTCCGGTTAGAATACCAGGCCTCCAGGAATTCCCTGGTGTTGCTCTGCTTGGCTTGTGCAATTATGGATGTGTTGTCCCAGTCAAATTCATGTCCTTCATTGTCCGTGTGTAGTCAGACAAGTGAGAATTGGTCGTGCCATTCGGTGGCTAGTTGGTGTTCCTGTACTGTACTGTCAGTGCTTTTTTCAGTGTGTAGTGTCTCTCACAGTCCTTGCATGGTATTTTGTACATTTTTGCTGGTTTTGGGTATGAGATCCTTTATGTTTATCAGTAGCTGTCATGGGGTGGTTGTTGGTTTGTGGGCTACACTGATAATTAGGGGTCTAAATAGTCTTGTGGTCATCTCTGAAATGTTCTTGATATATGGCAAGGTGATTAGTGAGTCTGGGCATGTTGTGTCATCCTGTTGTGACACTACAGCCGAGCATAAAGGATCCCATGCCTTTGTCCAACTCATTGATATAAATTAATAGTTGAGACCCAACTCTAATTCTTGTGATGGTATTCTACTAATTATATCTTGCCAATCCATAAATGACTCATTTACACCTACCTTCTGTTTTCTGTAACTAACCAATCCTCTATCCATGCTAATATGTTACCCTCAACATCATGAGCTCTTATTATGCACAGTAACTTTTGATGTGGTACCTTGTTAAATGCCTTCAGGAAATCTAGGTATGGCATGTCACAGGATCCCACCTTGTTCACAAAGCTTGTGACTGTTTCAAAGAGCTCTAACAAACTGGTCGTGTATAATTTCTCTTTCATAAAACTATGCTGATTCCCTCTGATTACATTAAGCTTTTCAATGTCCCTCCTTGATAATAGATTTCAATATTTTCCCTAAGACAGGCACAAAGCTAACTGATCTGTAATTTCCAACGTACTGTCTCCCTCCTTGTTTGAATAGAGGAGTCACATTAATTATTTTTCCATCTGATGGGACCCTTCCAGAATCTAGGGAATCTTAAAACAATCTATCAACTATCTCTGATAATAAAATGTGAGGCTGGATGAACACAGCAGATGCAGCGGAGGCGGAGGAATTGGGAATAGGGGATGGAATTTTTGCAGGAGGGTGGGTGGGAGGAAGTGTATTCTAGGTAGCTGTGGGAGTCAGTGGGCTTGAAATGGACATCAGTTACAAGCTGGTTGCCTGAGATGGAGACTGAGAGGTCCAGGAAGGTGAGGGATGTGCTGGAGATGGCCCAGGTGAACTGAAGGTTGGGGTGGAAGGTGTTGGTGAAGTGGGTGAACTGTTCGAGCTCCTCTGGGGAGCAAGAGGCGGCGCCGATACAGTCATCAATGTAACAGAAGAAGAGGTGGGGTTTGGGGCCTGTGTAGGTGCGGAAGAGGAACTGTTCCACGTAACCTACAAAGAGGCAGGCATAGCTGGGGCCCATGCGGGTGCCCATGGCCACCCCCTTAGTCTGTAGGAAGTGGGCGGAGTCAAAAGAGAAGTTGTTGAGGGTGAGGACGAGTTTGGCTAGGCGGATGAGGGTGTCGGTGGAGGGGGACTGGTCAGGCCTGCGGGACAGGAAGAAGCGGAGGGCCTTGAGGCCATCTGCATGCGGAATGCAGGTGTATAGGGACTGGACGTCCATGGTGAAAATGAGATATTGGGGGCCAGGGAATTGGAAGTCCTGGAGGTGGTGGAGGGCGTGGGTGGTGTCACAGACGTAGGTAGGGAGTTCCTGGACCAAAGGGGAGAAAATGGAGTCCAGATAGGTGGAGATGAATTCGGTGGGGCAGGAACAGGCTGAGACAATGGGTCAACCAGGGCAGGCAGGTTTGTGGATTTTGGAAGGAGATAGAAACGGGCCGTGCGGGGTTGCGGAACAATGAGGTTGGAGGCTGTGGATGGGAGGTCCCCTGAGGTGGTGAGGTCATGAATGGTGTTGGAGATGATGGTTTGGTGCTCGGGGTTGGGTCATGATCAAGGGGGCGGTAGGAGGAGGTGTCGGAGAGTTGGCGTTTGGCCTCGGCGATGTTGAGGTCAGTGCGCCATACTGCACTGTGCCATCCTTGTCTGCAGGTTTGATGGTGAGGTTGGGGTTGGAGCGGAGGGCTGCCCGTTCTGCGGGGGAGAGGTTGGAGTGGGTGAGAGGGGTGGAGAGGTTGAGGCGGTTAATGTCTCTAGAGATGAAGAGGTTGAGGGAGGGTAGGAGGCCTGGGGGTGGTGTCCAGGAGGAGGACTTGTGTTGGAAGCGGGTGAAGGGTTAAGTGGAGGGAGGGTTAGGTTCCCGGTTGAAGAAGTAAGCGTGGAGGCGAAGACGGCAGAAAACTGCTCTATGCCCAAACGTGACTGGTATTCGTTGATGTGTGCTTGTAGGGGGACAAAGGTGAGCCCCTTACTAAGGACTGACCGTTCGTCCTCAGTTAGTGCAAGGTCTGGGGGAATGGTGAAGATGCGGCAGGGTTCAGTGTGGCTGTCTTCTCTGGGTTTGCTGGCTGTGGAGGTTGTGGGTGGAGCGATGAGGTCGTCGGCTGTGGGCGGGGTTCCCTCGGCGTCGGCTGTGGGCGGGGCTCTGTCACCGGTTGGAGGAGCGAGGTGGGCAACAGCAGCTGCGGTGAGGGTGGTGTGTGAGGTGTTGTAACTGGAAGTGGAGGCGGTGACTGCACCAGCGGTCCCGGAAGTGGTGTGGCCGGCGGAGGCAGATGTGACATCATCGGTGGGGTCTCTGGCCGTGTCCTCATGGTCAATGGCGGTGGGTGCATGGTGGGGGAGGGGCAGGGACAGACTCGGGATTTGGGAGGTGCAGGAATCCTCTTGTGGGTGGCAGGGGCCAGTGAGTTTGTTGTACTTACGATTTTTGGTGTCCAGTAAAGCTGAGTAAAACTGGGTGTTCAGTCTGTGGATCCTGCGGAGGATAAAAAACAGCAGAGGTCCTTTGCAGGTCTGGGAGAGGGAGGCTCTGAGCTGGGGCAGGCTGGATTGCAGTGTCTGGAGGTGCCGGCGCATGGCTGCGAGTGTCTGTTTCAGGACTCGCAGGGAGAAACGCTTCTGAGGGGTCTGAATATTCTGGGTGTAGAGGTGGTCACGGTTGGGGCCAAATTGGGAAGGCTGAAATTTAGACTGTAGTCCACTGGGGATGATCCGTTTCCATAGGCAGGTGCTGAGGAAGGTGATGTGGCTGTGGTACCTGGTTTGCTTCAGGACATGGTCAAGCAGTTTCAAGGCCGAAGAAATTACAAGAGAGTTGCAATGGGAGAGAGATTCCCTGAGGTTGGTCCGGAGGGAGGAGGGTAACTTCTTCAGGTTAGGCATCCCTGGAAGAGGCTTCGCAGTGAGGTTAAAATTGTATCAGTGATAATGGGAACTGCAGATGCTGGAGAATCCAAGATAATAAAATGTGAGGCTGGATGAACACAGCAGGCCCAGCAGCATCTCAGGAGCACACAAGCTGACGTTTCGGGCCTAGACCCTTATCTCTGCAATCATTTCTTTTAAGATCCATGAAGTCCATTTAGACCTGGGAACTTGTCAACTTATAGTTCTAATAATTTTCTTAATACCCTTTCCCTGATGATTGTAATTATTTTAAGCCCCTCTATCTCTTATACCTCCTGGTTCATAATTATTTCTGGGACATTATTCATATTGAGTACAGTGAAGACAAATTCATAATATCAGTGCAATGTTATCTACAATCATTTCTCCTATTGCTACTTTTCTCTTTATCGTTGTCTTTTCTAGTTCATTTTGTACATCCTCTTAATTCTGACTACCACCATTAATTGATTTAAAGCCTTGTCTATCAATCTAGTGATGTGAGCTTTCACAACACTATTCCAGGCATGAGTCATGTAAAGGCTATCCCAGTGGTAAGTCTTCAACTTTCCCCAGTATTCACGCCAGTGCCCCATGAATTGAAACTCAATTCTCTCACACCAGTTTTCAAGCCACACATTTAACTGTTAAATCTGATTGACCCTGTACCAATTTAATTGTACCGCCTTTGACGTTCTGCTTTCTAATTTAGCCCCTACTGCCCATTTGCCTAAGCAGAACCTTTTTCCCAGTTCCATCCACTGCAAGCTCTTCTCGAATCCACAGCAGATGTCTCAAATCCTGGACAGGCAGACACCTCAATCAGTATATAATGAAATAAATCCTAAAGTATTAGAAGAAGTAGCTGCAGGGCTCATGGATGCACTGACGTTAATCTTCCAAGAATCCTTAGATTCTGGAGAACTCCCCAAGGATCAGAAAATGGCCAATGTAACACTTTTTATCCAAACAGGGCAGGAGACTAAAAACAGGTAACTATAGGACATTTAGCATAACGTCTGTTATTGGAAGAATGTTAACGTCTATAATAAAGGAGATAATAGCAGAGTATTTCGAAATACATAATATCATCATGCAGAAGCAGTATGACTTCATGAAGGGAAATCATGCCTGATAAATTTCATGGATTTTTTTGCAGAGGTAACAAACAGGATAGATAATGGGGAAGCAATGGGTGTAATATATTTTAATTTTCAGTACGTGTTTGATAAGGTACCTCATACAAGGCTACTTAATAAGATAAAAGCCCCTGGTGTTGCAGGTAGCATATTAGCATGGATAGAGGACTGGCTGACTCATTAAAGAAAAAGAGCTGGTATGAGGGACATTTTAGAATGGCAACTTGTAACTAGTGGTTACCCACTACCCATCAGTGCTGGAGCTACAATTAACTGCAGTTTATATTAATTAATTGAATAAGGAAAATGAATGTATTATAATCAAGTTTTCAATAACACAAAAATAGGTGGAAAGACAAAGAATGTGAAGAAAGATGTAAACAATTTATGTAAGGGAACAAAAACCTAGCAAATGGAGTATCATGTAGGGAAATGTGAAGCCATACACTTTGGCAGGAAGAATAAAAGAGCTGAATGTTACTTAAATGGAGACAAACTGCAGAAAGCTACAGAACAGAGGATTGTGAGATCTTATCCATAAATCACAAAAAGCTAACATCCAAATTCAGTGGGTAATAGGGAAGGCAAATGGAATGTTGGCCGTTATTTCAAAAGGAAGTGGAGTATAAACATAGGGACGTTTTGCTAAATCTATACAAGGCATTAGTCAGATCACAGCTGGAATGCTGTGGACAGTTTTGGATCCCTTATCTAAGGAAATATTGATTGGCATTGGAGGCAGTCCAGAGAACATTCTCTAGACTGATCCCGGTTGTGGATGGATGCCTTATAAGGAAACGTTGAGTTGATTGAGCAAGTACTTGGTGGAATATCGGAGAATGAAAAGTGACCTTATCGAAGCACACAAGATTCTTAGAGGGTAGATGCAGAAAATTTATTTCTCCTTGTGGAAGAATCTCAGCCTAGATGGCACAATCTTGGAATAATGGGATGTACGTTTAGGACAGAAATGAGGAGGAATTTTCTCTCTCAGAGGGTATTGAATCTGTGGAATTTTTTTACTGCAGAGGGCTGTTAAGTCTGGGCTATGTATTCGAGGCTGAGACAGATTTATAATCAGTAACAGAATCAAGGATTATAAAGAGAAAGCAGGAAAATGTATTCGAGGAATGTGAGACAATATCAGATTGCATTTAGCGGCGGACTGGATTTGATGGACTGATGGCTATTTCTGCTCCTATGTCTCATGGTCTAAGGGACAGGAAAGAAAGTAGGAAGGCGAGTACTGAGGATGATACAAGGATTCTGCAGAGGGATAGGCAGGGCTGAGTGGGCAAAAATCTTGGCAGATAGAATGTATTGTGGGAAACGTAAAGCCATGCATTCTGGCAGGAAGAATAGACAAACTGAATATGATCCAAATGAGGAAAGACTGCAGAAAGCTGCAGCACAGTGAGATTATGGGGTCTGAGTACATAAGGAACAAAAATCTAGCATCCCCAATTTCAGCTGTTCTGGCGAATGTAAATGGAACATTGGCCCTTATTTCAAGAGATTGGACTGTTAAAGTTGGGAGGTTTTGCTTAAACTATACAAGACATTTGTCAGACTATGTGCAAAATACTGTGAACAGTCTTTAGCCCCTTATCTAAGAAAAGATATACTGCCATTGGAGGCAGTCCAGAGAAGGTTCACTAAGTTGCTCCTGGACATGGAGGAACTGTTTTATGAGGAGATGTTGAGTAGGGTTGGCTTGTACTGATTGGAGTTTAGAAGAATGAGAGTTGACCTTATCAAAACATGTAAGATTCTTAGGGACTTAACAGGCAGATGCAGAATGGTTGCTACCCCTGTTGGAGAGTCAAGGCTCTGAGGACATAGTTTTAATGTAAGGAGTGCCCATTTAAGACAGAGATGAAGAGGAATTAATTTCTTTAAGAGGGTAGTCAATCTGTGGAATTCTTTACCACAGAGAGCTGTTGAGGCTGTGTCATTAAGCATATTCAAGACTGAGGTAGACATATTTCTCATCATTAAGGGAATCAAAGGTTATGGGGACAGGACAGGAATGTGGAGTTGCAGAATATCAGATCAGTCATGATCTTATTGACTAGCACAGTGTACTCAACAGGTCAATGGTCTACCTCTATTCCTATGTCTAATTGTCGTATAGTAACCATGTTCATCAGATTTTTAACAGCACTAAAAAGGCAAGGTAAGACAGAAGAGCTGTAAACCTGTAAATTCTGAATGAAGCAGTAAAGAACAGGGCAAGGCAGAAATGCTGTGAGCTTCCAAGAACGTGCAGTGAGCAAGAGCTGGTCTCTGCCATAGAGAGAAAGAGAGAGCGAGAGAGAGAGATAGAAAGAAATAAAAAGAACAGCCTTGGAGATAGTCAGAACTGCCGATGCTGGAGTCAGAGATAACACAGCGTGGAGCTGGAGGAGCCTGCAATCCTCTGATGCTGGCTGGCCTGCTGTGTTCCTCTAGCTCCACACCTGTGTTATAAAAGAAAAGCCATACTGTTGAAAGTCTATTTTGTTTTTTCTGTCTTTTTCCTCAAAAGCTGCTTGTTATTACAGCATTTCTTTATGGATTCTGGTGTCTGTGTCATTGTATTAGTTTGAAGTGGACAGTTATAAGCTGCCTTTAATTTCTCACCATGTGCAGTTATCATGCACCTACAAGCAAAAAAAAATGCAATTTTCTTGACGTCCCATTGAGTTTCAGTGTCACTTGATTGAAACAGTCATTCCAAGGCATCCTGTTTTGTATCATCAATGCAAGTTGTGTTGGTTTTCAAGTAATCACAACAACTATTTTTGGTCATTGTCATTCTTTTTAAAAAAAACATTTTTACTCCATAAACTTCTCAACTATTAACGTTAAATGATAAAAGTTGCATATTGATAATCCGTCTGTACAGTGATCTGTATTCAGTCTCTTAGGATACGATGTTATGGATCTAGCCAGGAATGAGGCTATTTTGGATCTGGATAACATCCTGGAGTCTCTTCTGCAACTGCAGAAGTGACTATCTGCTCCCCTTACTAACGAATCCCCTTTCACTATAGCTTGGTGACATTTCTTCCTCCCTTCTTGTACAGGCGAGCCACCCATGGATCAGAATCTTGCTACTATCCCCTGAGAAGATTGCCCCTGAACTGTATCCAAAATTATATTTCCATTCAAAAGGGGTATGGCCCCTGCACTACTTGTCTTCCTTCACTCTACCTTCTCCTACCCTGCCTGTTCAATCTTTACCTGCGATGGGATCACCTAATTGACTGTGCTGTCCACGACAATCTCAGCAGCGTGAATGCTCCACAGTAAGTCCACCTGCATTTCCAGCTCCTAGCACAATTAGTTAATAGCTGTAGCTGAACACACTTCCTGCACACTGTCACTGGAACTGTCTGTGGCTCCCCACATATCACATGAGGAGCTTCCTATGGGTGTGAGTTCCAATGTACTGGGCTTCCCCATTATTGAGGATGAGGATATTTGTGAAGCCTCCTGCACTGAGTTGTTTAATTATGCACCATCATTTATGACGTGATGTGAAGGGACTGCAGAGCTTAGATCTCACCCATTGGTGCTAGGATCAGTTTGTCTTTTTTATTGCATGCTGCTTCCATTGTTTGGCTTGCAATAAGTCTGGTATTGTAGCATCGCCAGAATATTCCCAACGAATCAGCGATGTGGGCAACGGCAAAAAAGTTGGGAGATTTGTACGATGTGGCCAGTAAAGAGATTCCCAAATCAGGAAGAAAAGGTCCTACTTCCCAACCAAATGTTGAATGGCAAGAAGAGATCCTCACGAGTGAGCAGTGAGATGATTGTTGCATGCATTAATCAGCATTAACATTCTGAATTATTATGTCATCTCATTGATATGCAATCTCCCATTCTCCCACCTACCAGATAGAAACTACATGGAGACAATTCCTGACATGGAAGTCCGAACGGTAACATGGCAACTTCAGATCACAGTTTTCTCCTCTGGCTCGCCATCTCAGACACCAGTTGCCAATATCTCAGGGCATATTCCATGGATAACAATTGCAGACACCCCCTCTTTCTGGGACCTCCAGGTTCTCCTTTGTATAGTGGGGTGTCAATTTCCCTCTGTTTTACATGGGGAAACTGACAGAACTGCGTAGGGTAGTTAAGGATTGACAGAGCCTGACCAGCTGCATGGCTGGCCTTCAAAGATGGAGTCGACCCTAGGAATTTCAGGAATCCTGGCAGTGACCAGTACTTTCACCAGCAGCAGCTAGGAGAATGATGAATGGGGCACCATAGGCCATATTCCAAAGATGACTTTTGGGAAGATAGCAAAAGAAATCATGCCGGGGCTGGCAGAGAGATACACATCATGAAACTCATCAACATTGACACTTCGCCAGTTTCTAGTAAAATTCATCCCTTTGTAATAACAAAGCTGAAGGAAGGAAATATTTTCTGATGAGGCTTCAGTCCAACCCACTTCCAACAAGCTGCTCTGAAAAGTCTGCTCTCATTTTGACATTGCGACAAATTACATCATAGCAGCTGAGACAATCCTTAATATTTTAAAACAATCATCAATTTTCTAAATTAAACAAGTCATACAATTTGAAAGCAAAGCATCAATGCTCCTTGTCTCCTAATGTTAATGTAGCCTTTTAAAAATTCCAGGATTGACATTTGCCAAAAATGAATCTGTTTTTCCGTCATTGTAATCGTCCACTTATAAACAGGCTAGCAAATAGCTGTAAAACTGAGGTGGTGGGATTAACAAATGAGTCATAAATAAATTAAAAATGTACCTTACACAAAACTTTCTTCTTATATTCTGTTGCATTCAATTCTTTCTTAAAGTAAAAATGCAATAATTGGACACGGTATTCGCATTGCAGCATATCTGATTATTTGCCTTAGTTTAACATGTATATCTCAGACTTTAGTAAGCTCCAGAAGGCTTTTGAGAGGATACAGAAGACATTTTCTGGAATGGTTGTAGAGCTAAGGGATTACAGTTTTACAGACAGTCCGAAAAAAGGCCATTCAGCCCATAAAGTCTGCAACAACCTCCTAAAGAGCATCCTGTCCCTGTGACCCCACATTTCCCATGCCTAACCCACCTAACCTGCACAACTTTAGACTGTGGGTGGAAAACCGCATAGTGAGATGTGGGAAGAAGGTGCAAACCCCACACAAATAGTCACCCAAAGGTGGAGTCAAACCTGGCTTCCTCGTGCTATAAGGCAGCAGTCCTGGCCACTGAGCCACTATGCCACCATCAGCTTCTATTCAGGCCAGAGTATATTAACAGTAGAATCAATACAGCTGTTTACAACCATAAAGGATTTATATGGAGGAAAAAGCAAGAAACTCATTCCAGTCTCTGCAGTTTGATAACCAAATGGCACAAATTTAAGATGCTTGGCAAAAGAATTCAAAGTTACTTGAGGAAAAACATTTTTCTGAATGCTTAGAATTTGTAATGAATCACCGAATATGAATTTGATAGTATTCTTCAGAAGGGAATTGAAATAATAAGTGAAGGGGGGGAAAGCTGTTTGATATAGGGAAAGATTGGGGTGGTGGGATTAACTGGTATACTCTTTGAAAGAGATTGTTAATTATCATGAACCAAATGGCCTCCTTCAGCCCCGCCCTATTCCATGATTCTCTGATTAAAAATTGTCTGAACATTCACCAGGATATTCCACTCCTCTACATCGGTGAGACCAAGCAGAAGCTTAGAAACTGCTTTGTAGAGCATCTGCGCTCTGTTCATGACAAATGACAACACCTTTTGGTCGCAAACCATTTCAACTCCTCCTCCCACTCCCTGGGTGATATGTCCATCCTGGGCTTCCTCCAGTGTCACAATGACACCACCTGGAAAGTGGAGGAGCAGCACCTCACATTCCACTTTGGGAGCCTACAACCCAATGGTCTCAACGTGGACTTTACCAGTTTCAACATCTCCCCGCCCCCAGTCTCATCCCATGACCAACCCTCCCTCTCATCCCTGCCTCCTTGACCTGACACAATCCTCTCTCCCATCTATCTGGTAAAAACAGAGAAGATGGTAAAAGGGATGGAGTGTGGCATTGTTGGTCAAGGACAGTATTACAGTTGCAGAAAGGATGTTTGGGGACTCGTCGGCTGAGGTAGTATGGGCTGAGGTTAGAAACAGGAAAGGAGAGGTCACCCTGTTGGGAGTTTTCTATAGGCCTCCGAATAGTTCCAGAGATGTAGAGGAAAGGATAGCAAAGATGATTCTCGATAGGAGTGAGAGAGACAGGGTAGTTGTCATGGGAGACTTCAACTTTCCAAATATTGACTGGGAACACTATAGTTCGAGTACTATAGACGGGTCAGTTTTTGTCCAGTGTGCGCAAGAGGGCTTCCTGACACAGTATGTAGATAGGCCAACAAGGGGCGAAGCCACATTGGATTTGGTACTGAGTAATGAGCCCAGCCAGGTGTTAGATTTGGAAGTAGGTGAGCACTTTGGTGATAGCGATCACAATTCTGTTATGTTTACTTTAGTGATGGAAAGGCATAGGTGTATACCACTGGGCAAGAGTTATAGCTGGGGGAAAGGCAATTACGATGAGATTAGGCAAGATTTAGGGAGCATAGGATGGGGAAGGAAACTGCAGGGGATGAGCACATTAGAAATGTGGAGCTTATTCAAGGAAAAGCTCCTGTGTGTCCTAGATAAGCATGTACCTGTCAGGCAGGGAGGAAGCTGTAGAGCCGTGGTTTACGAAGGAGGTGGAATCTCTGGTCAAGAGGAAGAAGAAGGCTTATGTTAGGATGAGATGTGAAGGCTCAGTTAGGGCGCTTGAGGGCTACGAGGTAGCCAGGAAAGACCTAAAGAGAGAGCTCAGTAGAGCCAGGAGGAGACATGAGAAGTTGTTGGTAGATAGGATCAGGGTAAACCCTAAGGCTTTCTGTAGGTATTTAAGGAATAAAAGAATGGCAAAAGTAAGATTAGGCCCAATCAAGGATAGTAGTGGTAAGTTGTGTGTGGAGTCAGATGAGATGGGGAAGCGCTAAATGAATATTTTTCAACAGTATTCACTCTAGAAAACAACAATATTGTCGAGGAGAATACTGAGATACAGGCTACTAGATTAGGTGGGATTGAGGTTCACAAGGAAGAGCTATTAGAAATCCTTCAAAAGGTGAAGATAGATAAGTCCCCTGGGCCAGATGGGATTTATCCTCGGATCCTCTGGGAAGCCAGGGAGGAGATTGCCGAGCCTTTGGCATTGATCTTTAACTCGTCATTGTCTACAGGAATAATGCCAGATGACTGGAGGATAGCAAATGTGGTTCCCCTGTTCAAGAAGGGGAGTAGAGACAACCCTGGTAATTATAGACCAGTGAGCCTTACCTCAGTTGTTGGTAAAGTGTTGGAAAAGGTTACAAGGGATAGGATTTATAATCATCTAGAAAAGAATAAATTGATTAGGGATAGTCAGCACAGTTTTGTGAAGGGAAGGTCGTGCCTCACAAACCTTATTGAGTTCTTTGAGAAGGTGACCAAACAGGTAGATGAGTGTAAACTGGTTGATGTGGTGTATATGGATTTCAGCAAGGCGTTCGATAAGGTTCCCCACAGTAGGCTATTGTACAAAATGCGGAGGAATGGAATTGTGGGAGATATAGCAGTTTGGATTGGAAATTGGCTTGCTGAAAGAAGACAGAGGGTGGTAGTTGATGGGAATTGTTCATCCTGGAGACCAGTTACTAGTGGTGTACCGCAAGGGTCGGTGTTGGGTCCACTGCTGTTTGTCATTTTTACAAATGACATGGATGAGGGCGTAGAAGGATGGGTTAGTAAATTTGCAGATGACACTAAGGTCGGTGGAGTTGTGGATAGTGATGAAGGATGCTGTAGGTTGCAGAGAGACATAGATAAGCTGCAGAGCTGGGGTGAGAGCTGGCAAATGGAGTTTAATGCAGGCAAGTGTGAGGTGATGCACTTTGGTAGAAGTAACCAGAAGGCAAAGTACAGGGCTAATGGTAAGATTCTTAGTAGTGTAGATGAGCAGAGAGATCTCTGTGTCCATGTATACAGATCCTTGAAAGTTGCCGCCCAGGTTGACAGGGCTGTTAAGAAGGAATACAGTGTTTTAGCTTTTATTAATAGAGGGATCGAGTTCCGGAACCAAGAGGTTATGGTGAAGCTGTACAAAACTCTGGTGCGGCCGCACTTGGAGTATTGTGTACAGTTCTGGTCACCTCATTATAAGGAGAATGTGGAAGCTTTGGAAAGGGTGCAGAGGAGATTTACTAGGATGTTGCCTGGTCTGGAGGGAAGGTCTTACGAGGAAAGGCTGAGGGACTTGAGGCTGTTTTCATTAGGGAGAAGAAGGTTGAGAGGTGACTTAATAGAAACATATAAAATAATCAGAGGGTTAGATAGGGTGGATAGGGAGAGCCTTTTTCCTAGGATGGTGACGGTGAGCATGAGGGGGCATAGCTTTAAATTGAGGGGTGAAAGATATAGGACAGATGTCAGAGGTAGTTTCTTTACTCAGAGAATAGTAAGGGAATGGAACACTTTGCCTGCAACGGTAGTAGATTTGCCAACTTTTGGATAAGCATATGGACGTACATGGAATAGTGTAGGTTAGATGGGCTTGAGATCGATATGACAGGTCGGCACAACATCGAGGGCCGAAGGGCCTGTACTGTACTGTAATGTTCTATGTTCTATCCACTCCTCCACCTCACTGACCAATGCCCATCACTGCATATCTGCACTCCCCTATCACCATCCCACCTACATTCCACAACCCCAACACTCCTCTCGCTATTTATTTCCCAGCTCCCTTCCCCCTCCCCATTTCTGAATAAGAGCCCCGGCTCAAAACGTCAACTTTCCGGCTGCTCTGATGCTGCCTGGCCTGCCTTGTTCATCCACTGTGTTTTCATCAGGATATTCCAGTTTGATGCCAGTAACCACAAGAGGGGGCTCTAACATCAGTTCTTTTTTCATCGTGCTTGAGAAAACAATATATGGTGCAGGTTGATAAAACAATCAGATACGGTGTCTTCATCAGAGCATCGGAGAATGGTATACAACTGATGCATGAATAAATTTGTCCTCTCCACATATACTTGAAACAGAAACAGTACTGTGAATGCCCCCTGGACTTGCCCATGGGAATACAGAAAAGTCCAATGATGAGCGACTATTTGAGTGTATAAATTTCTCTCATTGAAACATGCAGGTTCTGAAGGTGATTGACATCTTAGATAGTGAGGGGCTGTGATAGTAGGATATTGTGATAGTGAGGGGCTGTGATAGTAGGATATTGTGACAGTGAGGGGCTGTGATAGTAGGATATTGTGATAGTGAGGGGCTGTGATAGTAGGATATTGTGATAGTGAGGGGCTGTGATAGTAGGATATTGTGACAGTGAAGGGCTGCGATAGTAGGATATTGTGACAGTGAGGGGCTGTGATAGTAGGATATTGTGATAGTGAGGGGCTGTGATAGTAGGATATTGTGACAGTGAGGGGCTGTGATAGTAGGATATTGTGATAGTGAGGGGCTGTGATAGTAGGATATTGTGACAGTGAGGGGCTGTGATAGTAGGATATTGTGATAGTGAGGGGCTGTGACAGTAGGATATTGTAACAGTGAGGTGCTGTGATAGTACGATATTGTGACAGTGAGGTGCTGTGATAGTAGGATATTGTGATAGTGAGGGCTGTCATAGTAGGATATTGTGACAGTGAGGTGCTGTGATAGTAGGATATTGTGACAGTGAGGTGCTGTGATAGTAGGATATTGTGACAGTGAGGGGCTGTGATAGTAGGATATTGTGACAGTGAGGTTCTGTGATAGTAGGATATTGTAACAGTGAGGGGCTGTGATAGTAGGATATTGTGACAGTGAGGTGCTGTGATACTAGGATATTGTGATAGTGAGGGGCTGTGATAGTAGGATATTGTAACAGTGAGGTGCTGTGATAGTAGGATATTGTGATAGTGAGGGGCTGTGATAGTAGGATATTGTGACAGTGAGGGGCTGTGATAGTAGGATATTGTGATAGTGAGGGGCTGTGATAGTAGGATATTGTGACAGTGAGGTGCTGTGATAGTAGTATATTGTGATAGTGAGGGGCTGTGATAGTAGGATATTGTGACAGTGAGGTGCTGTGATAGTAGGATATTGTGATAGTGAGGGGCTGTGATAGTAGGATATTGTGACAGTGAGGGGCTGTGATAGTAGGATATTGTGACAGTGAGGTGCTGTGATAGTAGTATATTGTGATAGTGAGGGGCTGTCATAGTAGGATATTGTGACAGTGAGGTGCTGTGATAGTAGGATATTGTGATAGTGAGGGGCTGTGATAGTAGGATATTGTGACAGTGAGGGGCTGTGATAGTAGGATATTGTGACAGTGAAGGGCTGCGATAGTAGGATATTGTGACAGTGAGGGGCTGTGATAGTAGGATATTGTGATAGTGAGGGGCTGTGATAGTAGGATATTGTGACAGTGAGGGGCTGTGATAGTAGGATATTGTGATAGTGAGGGGCTGTGATAGTAGGATATTGTGACAGTGAGGTGCTGTGATAGTACGATATTGTGACAGTGAGGTGCTGTGATAGTAGGATATTGTGATAGTGAGGGGCTGTCATAGTAGGATATTGTGACAGTGAGGTGCTGTGATAGTCGGATATTGTGACAGTGAGGTGCTGTGATAGTAGGATATTGTGACAGTGAGGGGCTGTGATAGTAGGATATTGTGACAGTGAGGTTCTGTGATAGTAGGATATTGTAACAGTGAGGGGCTGTGATAGTAGGATATTGTGACAGTGAGGTGCTGTGATAGTAGGATATAGCGATAGTGATGGGCTGTGATAGTAGGATATTGTGACAGTGAGGGGCTGTGATGTAGGATATTGTGACAATGAGGAGCTGTGATAGTAGGATATTGTGATAGTGTGGGGCTGTGATAGTAGGATATTGTGACAGTGAGGGGCTGTGATAGTAGGATATTGTGATAGTCAGGGGCTGTGACAGTAGGATATTGTGACAGTGAGGTGCTGTGATAGTAGGATATTGCGATAGTGAGGTGCTGTGATAGTAGGATATTGTGACAATGAGGTGCTGTGATAGTAGGATATTGTGACAGTGAGGTGCTGTGACAGTAGGATATTGTGACAGTGAGGTGCTGTGATAGTAGGATATTGCGATAGTGAGGTGCTGTGATAGTAGGATATTGTGACAATGAGGTGCTGTGATAGTAGGATATTGTGACAGTGAGGGGCTGTGATAGTCGGATATTGTGACAGTGAGGGGCTGTGATAGTAGGATATTGTGACAGTGAGGTGCTGTGATAGTAGGATATTGTGACAGTGAGGGGCTGTGATAGTAGGATATCATGACAGTGAGGGGCTGTGATAGTCGGATATTGTGACAGTGAGGGGCTGTGATAGTAGGATATTGTGACAGTGAGGGGCTGTCATAGTAGGATATTGTGATTGTGAGGTGCTGTGATACTAGGATATTGTGACAGTGAGGGGCTGTGATAGCGAGGGGCTGTGATAGTAGGATATTGTGACAGTGAGGGGCTGTGATAGTAGGATATTGTGATAGTGAGGGGCTGTGCTGGTCGGATATTGTGACAGTGAGGGGCTGTGATAGTAGGATATTGTGACAGTGAGGTGCTGTGATAGTAGGATATTGTGACAGTGAGGTGCTGTGATAGTAGGATATAGCGATAGTGATGGGCAGTGATAGTAGGATATTGTGACAGTGAGGTGCTGTGATAGTAGGATATTGTGACAGTGAGGGGCTGTGATAGTAGGATATTGTGACAGTGAGGTGCTGTGATAGTAGGATATAGCGATAGTGATGGGCTGTGATAGTAGGATATTGTGACAGTGAGGGGCTGTGATGTAGGATATTGTGACAATGAGGAGCTGTGATAGTAGGATATTGTGATAGTGTGGGGCTGTGATAGTAGGATATTGTGACAGTGAGGGGCTGTGATAGTAGGATATTGTGATAGTCAGGGGCTGTGACAGTAGGATATTGTGACAGTGAGGTGCTGTGATAGTAGGATATTGTGACAGTGAGGTGCTGTGATAGTAGGATATTGCGATAGTGAGGTGCTGTGATAGTAGGATATTGTGACAATGAGGTGCTGTGATAGTAGGATATTGTGACAGTGAGGTGCTGTGACAGTAGGATATTGTGACAGTGAGGTGCTGTGATAGTAGGATATTGCGATAGTGAGGTGCTGTGATAGTAGGATATTGTGACAATGAGGTGCTGTGATAGTAGGATATTGTGACAGTGAGGGGCTGTGATAGTCGGATATTGTGACAGTGAGGGGCTGTGATAGTAGGATATTGTGACAGTGAGGTGCTGTGATAGTAGGATATTGTGACAGTGAGGGGCTGTGATAGTAGGATATCATGACAGTGAGGGGCTGTGATAGTAGGATATTGTGACAGTGAGGTGCTGTGATACTAGGATATTGTGATAGTGAGGGGCTGTGATAGTAGGATATTGTAACAGTGAGGGGCTGTCATAGTAGGATATTGTGATTGTGAGGTGCTGTGATACTAGGATATTGTGACAGTGAGGGGCTGTGATAGCGAGGGGCTGTGATAGTAGGATATTGTGACAGTGAGGGGCTGTGATAGTAGGATATTGTGATAGTGAGGGGCTGTGCTGGTCGGATATTGTGACAGTGAGGGGCTGTGATAGTAGGATATTGTGACAGTGAGGTGCTGTGATAGTAGGATATTGTGACAGTGAGGTGCTGTGATAGTAGGATATAGCGATAGTGATGGGCAGTGATAGTAGGATATTGTGACAGTGAGGTGCTGTGATAGTAGGATATTGTGACAGTGAGGGGCTGTGATAGTAGGATATTGTGACAGTGAGGTGCTGTGATAGTAGGATATAGCGATAGTGATGGGCTGTGATAGTAGGATATTGTGACAGTGAGGGGCTGTGATGTAGGATATTGTGACAATGAGGAGCTGTGATAGTAGGATATTGTGATAGTGTGGGGCTGTGATAGTAGGATATTGTGACAGTGAGGGGCTGTGATAGTAGGATATTGTGATAGTCAGGGGCTGTGACAGTAGGATATTGTGACAGTGAGGTGCTGTGATAGTAGGATATTGTGACAGTGAGGTGCTGTGATAGTAGGATATTGCGATAGTGAGGTGCTGTGATAGTAGGATATTGTGACAATGAGGTGCTGTGATAGTAGGATATTGTGACAGTGAGGTGCTGTGACAGTAGGATATTGTGACAGTGAGGTGCTGTGATAGTAGGATATTGCGATAGTGAGGTGCTGTGATAGTAGGATATTGTGACAATGAGGTGCTGTGATAGTAGGATATTGTGACAGTGAGGGGCTGTGATAGTCGGATATTGTGACAGTGAGGGGCTGTGATAGTAGGATATTGTGACAGTGAGGTGCTGTGATAGTAGGATATTGTGACAGTGAGGGGCTGTGATAGTAGGATATCATGACAGTGAGGGGCTGTGATAGTCGGATATTGTGACAGTGAGGGGCTGTGATAGTAGGATATTGTGACAGTGAGGGGCTGTCATAGTAGGATATTGTGATTGTGAGGTGCTGTGATACTAGGATATTGTGACAGTGAGGGGCTGTGATAGCGAGGGGCTGTGATAGTAGGATATTGTGACAGTGAGGGGCTGTGATAGTAGGATATTGTGATAGTGAGGGGCTGTGCTGGTCGGATATTGTGACAGTGAGGGGCTGTGATAGTAGGATATTGTGACAGTGAGGTGCTGTGATAGTAGGATATTGTGACAGTGAGGTGCTGTGATAGTAGGATATAGCGATAGTGATGGGCAGTGATAGTAGGATATTGTGACAGTGAGGGGCTGTGATATAGGATATTGTGACAGTGAGGTGCTGTGATAGTAGGATATTGTGACAGTGAGGTGCTGTGATAGTAGGATATAGCGATAGTGAGGGGCTGTGACAGTAGGATATTGTGACAGTGAGGTGCTATGATAGTAGGATACTTTGATAGTGAGGGGCTGTGACAGTAGGATATTGTGACAATGAGGTGCTGTGATAGTAGTATATTGTGATAGTGAGGTGCTGTTATAATAGGATATTGTGACAGTGAGGGGCTGTGATAGCGAGGGGCTGTGATAGTAGGATATTGTGACAGTGAGGTGCTGTGATAGTAGGATATTGTGACAGTGAGGGGCTGTGATAGTTGGATATTGTGACAGTGAGGGGCTGTGATAGTAGGATATTGTGACAGTGAGGTGCTGTGATAGTAGGATATTGTGACAGTGAGGGGCTGTGATAGTAGGATATTTTGACAGTGAGGGGCTGTGATAGTCGGATATTGTTACAGTGAAGGGCTGTGATAGTAGGATATTGTGACAGTGAGGGGCTGTGATAGTAGGATATTGTGATTGTGAGGTGCTGTGATAGTAGGATATTGTGACAGTGAGGGGCTGTGATAGTAGGATATTGTGACAGTGAGGGGCTGTGATAGTAGGATATTGTGACAGTGAGGTGCTGTGATAGTGAGGTGTTATAATTGTGAGGGACTGGGATAGTAAGCTGAATTAAGTGGAGACTATTGGAGGTTTTTGGGCAGACAGGAAATACCCAACAGGAACTTGCTCGTTAATTCCTCAGCGAGTGCTACAATGGGATTCTGCAGGGATGCCATGCACAACTCCTATCTACATTGGAATAATGACAGTGTGGCCAATGGAAAATCCAGACCTATGGAATGTCAGAAGGTAATGTATTCATTTTTGTAGCATCTTCCATGATGATGGGATATCCTGAAGTATTTACCATCCAGCAAAGTGAAGTTCAGTCACTGTTATAATTTAGAAAATAGGGCATTCTGATCAAACCATACATTAATCTATTGATCTCTGTATCCAACATGCTACACAGCAAAAAAAATCCTTCCTGATGCTGAAAATGTCCAAACTGTTCCATATTTTCTCATGTTTCACCTGGGCCATAAAAATGTATGCCCCAACAATAGGAAGCATTGTCACATATCTCACCCAGTGAGACCTATCACATAAAGTACTCTGTAATAGACGGATATTTGATCACAAAAGCTGAGAGAGCCAGGTCTAGCATGCACACACATTCGTTTCCTCTGCAAGAGAAGAAATCAATTAGTACGAGTATTATGAATGCTGAATATTACAAAATGGTTACGTTTCAAAAGGATTTTTTGTTAATTCACTCATGGGAGAAAGTTATCACAGACTAAGCCAGCATTTATTGCCCATCCCTTGTAAGAATCAACCACATTTCTCTGGGTCTGAATTCACATGTAGGCCAGACCAGGTGGGGATAGCAGCTTCCTTCCTGAACAAATATTAAGGAATCAGATGGGTTTTTCCCAACAATCGGCAATGGATTCATGATCATCATTAAGCTCTTAACTTCTAATTTTATTGAATTCAAATTCCACCATCTGCCATGGTGGGATTAAAAGGTGGGTCCCCAGAACATTAGCTGGGTCTCTGTATTAAAGTTCAGCAATAATGAAACCAGGCCATTTCCTCCCTATATTTAAATTAAGGAGAAACTGAACATCTTGAAATGGGAGGTAGTGATGTCGTAATAAACACTTCAGCTCAGAGACAAGCTTATTCGATCTGCTTCTGTCCAAGTTTATCATCAGCCACCCCATTTTCCGCATTTTCCTTTTCTCTCTGAGCACTTCCTCCATCTATGTGACCCCCACCCCAACTTCACACTTTGTCATCAAGATAAACACCTCCACTTCTTAGCTCAGAGATAGGAGGAACTGCCAATGCTGGAGCCTGAGATAACAAGGTGTGGAGCTGGAGGAACACAGCAGGCCAAGCAGCATCAGAGGAGCTGGAAAACTGATATTTCGAGTCTGGACCCTTCTTCAGAAATCCACTTCTGAGCTGCTTTCTGTTCCTGACAAAGGGGCCTTGGATTCAAAGTGTTAACTCTGTTCCTCAGATGCTGCTAGACCTGCTGAGTTTCTCCAGTATTTTCTGTTTTTGTTCACATCTATTATCCCACTGGTTTTTGTTAACTGTCTCATTGCACTTTTCCCTCAGGGTGTCTGTCTAGTATCAGTGCTCGGAAATGGAGAAGCTACTCATTGCCTGTTTTCCGTCAGACTGCCAGACTAAAGTTATTATCAAAAGAAATAGGTCTACCCAGGTTTCAAAATAAATCTGAGGATGATGATGTCAGAAGTCTGTGCAAAAATTAAGTGCATGATTAATTGGGCCTCTTGCTTTATATTTATTTGAAAAACAACGTTGCTAATTTTACATGAGGCTACTGTGACAAACCTTAAGTGGGAGCTTAACTCAGACGGGAAACTGACTTAACAAGCTAAATGGCCTTACACAATCAAATTCTATCTTACCAAATCATTCTGACATTGTTGCACACTGATTAACATCTCAATGTCTTCCGAAGGCAGAGTTTACCATAGCCTTTGAAGACAGAATTGTCAATGAGAACGCCTGTTAACTATATGTACTTAAACCTGCAATTTAATCATTCTCTTATGACAACCTTATAAAGCATGACATAAAACATTTATCACATTATTGAGCATATTGTTAAAGGAGAAAGAGATTACTCAGTGATAGTAGGAACTGCAGATGCTGAAAAATCTGAGATAAAAAGGTCTTTTCTGAAGAAGGGTCTAGGTCCGAAACGTCAGCTTTCCTGCTCCTCTGATGCTGCGTGGCCTGCTGTGTTCATCCAGCTGTACACCTTGTTATCAAGAGATTACTCAGAACTGTGATTCATGGTATAAACTATAGATTGAAATATTTAGGTTCGACCACTGGACTGTTCTAGTCTAGACCCAGTCAAGCACGCTCAGTCTGAACAGCATTAGGAACACACTATAGAAAGAAGAGATAAAAATCAGACATAGTTTCTGCAATTACAAACAGGAAATGCTGGGAATGCAGGTCTAGCAGCATCCATGGAGAAACAAACAGAAGTGTCGAGTCAAGCGTAACAATTTCTGCTCCTGATTATTACCAGTAATCTCTATCAGAATCAGAGCACAGAAACATTGTGCAAGAGCAGTTTGGGATCAAATTGAACACGGTTGATTCATTATTCTACCATTTGGGTGAAGAATAGCCACGTGCCTGTGGTCCGAGAAAGTCACTTCAGGATGTTCAATGCTGTATCTAATATTCCAGGGAGGCGTATGGCCATTTGACATTCATCAGCCGAGTGAAATAACACCATGTGATCGTTTACTTCACATGATAGTAGTATCTGCCGTTGAGAAATAATTAATTGAATGTGAAGTTCCATTGAGCATCTTGAGGTCATGAAAGGTGCAATATGACAATATTTATTTCTGCTGCACTACATTATCTGAAGATTTATTGTGCACACACGTCTGATTATTCATTTGGTTATTGTATAGTTACCGTAAGATCATTAACTCTATTGACACTGAGAAGCTCAGCACAGACAGGACAAGAAAATTTCAATAATTTCCAATCTGTGTCTTCTGGTTACTGACCCTGCTTCCAATGGAAACCTTCACCCTCATTGACTCTCAAAACGTTATGGTACTTTTGAACATCTCCTTTGCTGTGCTCCAAGGCAAACAATTCACACTGGATACAATTCACCTGTGGGACCATGAAACACGCCTGCCAAATATAACCATTATAATACATTAAGGAAAAGGCATGCAGAGCTAAGCTGACATTCAAGAGTGCAACCATATTTCAACCTGAACTGATTTTCATTACTATTTTGTTGTATTATTCCACTCAACTTTCAGGTATAGCTGGTAAGATGCTAAAGGTTACTGTATGTCTCTTGTTCAATGAGTTACTGTAGAGTTTTGTGAATGAACTGGCCTCAGCAGGAATGATTAAATCCCTGCCTTGTGGCCATAACATTTGGAGCCACAATACATACAACGTGTAATCTATTACTCATTTATTCTACTCCCACATTCGTCTTTAGTGTTTCTGTTTTCTTTAATGACTTTTTTTTTATTTCTCTCCTTCTCAAGAGATGTTAACAAGTCCACAGATTGCAGTACACCAGAGCAGTTTTGGTAATGATAAATAAAACAGTTCATTGTTCTAATGGATAAACATTGTAACAAGTGTAGATCTTCCAGGTTCTTGAAAGCTTTATTGCTATTCAAATTGTATCATGTTTGGTCTGTAATTTAATTCAATTTATCCATGTTAAAATCAGCTCAGGATGGGGAATCAGACCCCCACTTTATCACCCCTCTCATTTGGATGTGACAAATTTCTTAAAAATCGCATTCAAACTTTGTGCAATGACCACTATTTCTCAAAAACTCCTTTCCTGCAAGGTTATTTCCAATTCTGAGGAAGAAAATTTCTTCTGAGGAAGGGTCACCGGATCTGAAATGTTAACTCTGTTTTCTCCTTCACAGATGCTGCCAGACCTGCTGAGCTTTTCCAGCAACTTTGTTTTTGCTCCTGACTGACAGCATCTACAGTTCTTTCGGTTTTTAAATTTCTTAACTTGTTTGTCTGACATGCATTTGTCATACTACAATTAAAATATTGCTTTCTGAAGGATGAAGGAGCCAATTATCAAGGCTGTCCTGAGAAAAATGCAAACAGGCAACAAGAAGGGTCTAGGCCCGAAATGTCAGCCTTCCTGCTCCTCTGATGCTGCTTGGCCTGCTGTGTTCATCCAGCTCTGCACCTTGTTATCCCAATGAGTTTAAGGGGTGAGGTTCTCTTATATATTGCTATCCATTGAATTACTGCATTTCTTAATATACATAGTTTCCAAAAAGCAGTGCATCAGACGCGTTTCTAGAGTGGTACATTGAGGAGCTAACTAGGGATTGAGCTATTTTGGATTTAGTGCTGCACAATGAAAAATGGTTTTAGAAATAACAGAATTGGAAATAACCCTGCAGTAAAGGAGCTTTTGAGAACTTGTGATCAGAGATACTGGGAACTGCAGATGCTGGAGAATCCAAGATAACAAAGTGTGGAGCTGGATAAACACAGCAGGCCAAGCAGCATCTCAGGAGCACAAAAGCTGACATTTCAGGCCTAGACCCTTCAAAGAGAGCTCTCTGATAAAGGGTGTAGGCCCGAAACGTCAGCTTTTGTGCTCCTGAGATGCTGCTTGACCTGCTGTGTTCATCCAACTTCTCGCTTTGTTATTTTGAGAACTAGTGGTCATTGCACTAAGTTTGAACGCGATATAGTTCTTTCTGAGGACAAGATCTTAAATGTAAAGAATGGAAATTTGACAAGCTTCTTGGAGCTTGTTGAAGATATTGTTTGTAGCATTGCTTGAGGATCAAAAGTGGATTATGGGTATGGAGATTTCCAGAAGGCTTGTGATAATGTCCTACACAGGAGGTTAGTAAATTAGAGCACATGTGTTTGCCCAGCGTTGCCGGGTGATTGGTGGGTGGTGGGATGTGGCATGTGTTGAGCATTGGTAACCATTGAAAATTCTCAGGGTAGCAGCTGTTACGAGCAGATTATCATAAGAATCAGTGTTTGGCCCACAATCTATAAAAATGTGGCCAATTGTAATATTTCCAAATTTGCTGATGATACTAAATTGAGTGGGAAGCTAAGTTTGTGGATGTTATAAAGAAGTTTCAGGGAGACTTGGACTGGTGCAGTGCATGGCTTAGAATATGGCAGATGGAATATGACGAGAATATTTGTGAAGTTATTCACAAAGAGGTAGAAAATTTCTTAAATGGTGAGAGGGCATGGGTATGTAGAGGAACCCAGGTTTCTGTGTTCATGAGTCAGTGAAAGTTAGTTTGCAGGAGCAGCAAACAAGTAGGAAGCCAAATGGTATGTTGGCCTCTTTTGCAAGGAGATTTGCTGCGGTTATACCAATCTGATAAGGGCGACATGGGCAAATAACTTGCAGTAGCCTTTGTTGTACAGCCTCACAATCTTTGTATTATGCGTATTGTTACCTATTTCCAACTTCTTCCAGCAGAGACATTCAGATACTGTAGCAGAGCCATATGCTTGATGATTTCAGGTCGTAGCATCAGCATCAGTGCTTGGAGCTTTGCCCAGGGCCATTGAATGAACAACTTTTTGAAGCTCCCACACTGTGGGTTCAACATCCAACTCTCCAAAGACAGGCTGCTGTTCAATGCTTTTTGAGTTTCCTCAATGATGGTGCTATCCCTTGACTACAGCTTGAGATAATATTCCAACCCCCTCTCCAACTATTTATTAGAATAAGTTAAGACCTCCCCAAACTTTGCTTTCAATGGGCTCTTTTGTGAATGAACTTGCTGTCATTTTGATATCTTTAAATATGAGCCTTGCAAACCCTAAGTCAAGAAACATCTGAATACTCTGACAATTTGGTAAACAGTCATCACTGCCCAGCAGTCTGCTGGACATTATTTAAGCAAAAAAAAAATGCCCTGCCAAATCCCTTAATTTTCTTAAACATCAATTAACTTGCCTATATACTCAAAGGAATACAGCCAAGTCTGTGTAATCTTCAGAGATAATGGGAACTGCAGATGCTGGAGAATCCAAGACAACAAAATGTGAGGCTGGATGAACACAGCAGGCCAAGCAGCATCTCAGGAACACAAAAGCTGATGTTTCGGGCCTAGACCCTTCATCCAATGATGGATGAAGAGTCTAAGCCCGAAACGGCAGCTTTTGTGCTCCTGAGATGCTGCTTGGCCTGCTGTGTTCATCCAGCCTCACATTTTGTTGTCTATGTAATCTTCAGGCATAATTTAACACCATTTAGCTGTATTATTGTTTTGGAGAATCTGTTAGAAATAATTGAATGTGTATGTTGAGTGACATGTTTATTAATTACGCAGTTGTACAATCTTCACTTACTGGGTTTTTAATGTAGGGCCATCTCTACAAGAAGATTTAAAGCTGCTTGTTTCACTTCCCACCAGCACTGAAACAGATTCTGTCCCCATCTGACAGCGTCCATATTAGGTGTACTTTTAAAGATGTACTCTCTCCTTTGTCTCATTTCCCTGTTGGCTGAAAGATTTGACTCCTTTATCAAAGCTTAAGTTGTTTCCATAAATATTGGAAAAATTACATATTTATAGCGTTTATGTGGAAAGAACATGAGTTTAAATCTACCTGCACCTCACTTTGAGAGTTTTAAAGTAATTATTTAAGAATAAATTATTTAAGAATATGGCAGATGGAATATGATGAGAATATTTGTGAAGTTATTCACAAAGAGGTAGAAAATTTCTTAAATGGTGAGAGGGCACGGGTATGTAGAGGAACCCAGGTTTCTGTGTTCATGAGTCAGTGAAAGTTAGTTTGCAGGAGCAGCAAACAAGCAGGTAGCGATGTTCCCTTGAATCCGTTGACCTTGTCCTTCTAGATGATAGTGGTCATGTTTGGAATGTGATGTCTAAGGAGCTTTGGTCATACCTAATAGTTTAATTGCAATACAAACATTCATCACCATTAATAATACCACGCTGAGTCAAAATGCCATGGGTTCAAATCTCACTGTGGAAGTAATCAAGTACCTATGCCGATGCAGTACAGTGGTGAGAGACTGCTGCATAGTGTGCTGAATGAAGCATGACTGTGCACAAACTGGCTGTCATGTTTCTTAGAGTGCAATGGAAACTGCACTCCTTTTGTCAGTTGTAAGGCATTTTGGAACTATTGCATAAATAGAAGACCTTTTGCTTGGGCTGCATAAGCAATAATTTAAAATATTCATAGTGTAGTAGAATCCAGTGTTTATTCATCATCCCTGAGCTTGCTAATCGACAATGGCTCCAAGAAATTTGCTGATTTTAAAATTCTCATCCCCCATTAATATCCTTCTGTAGAATCACCATCTCCCACCCCCACCTTCCCCCCACCACTTACAATATCTATCATGTTTTCTCAGGCAGGTCCACTTTAATGCTGGCCTCTTGTTCCGAATTTTAATCACACTGTAGTCATGCCTTCAGATGCATAAGCCCAAACCTCTTCAATTTCTTGCCGAGCTCCACCTGCCTTTCTCCCTATAGACACACCTTGAAACATACCTCTTTGACCAACCTTTTCTGATGAAGGGTCTAGGCCCGAAACGTCAGCTTTTGTGCTCCTGAGTTGCTGCTTGGCCTGCTGTGTTCATCCAGCTCCACACTTTGTTATCTTTGACCAATGTACTTGTGTAGCACAACTTAGGATATTTCATTACATTGGTGTTTTGATAAGATCAAGTCTGCACTCAGGAAAATGAGCAGGTTTGATTGAACATAAGTATGTACAAACAGTTAAAGGAGTCCTGTGGCATAGTGGTAGTGCCATTATCTCTGGGCCAGAAAGTTCAAGTTCAGATCCCACCTGTCCAGGAGTTGTGTCTTTTGATTAAAATAACATCAGGAGGATGGTAAAAGAGATCCTCTCTAAGAGCTTACATGCTTATCTTGTTCTGACATCATTGTGACATTTCACACATGCTCAGTACCTATTCTTACAGTCAAGGTATAATTAACTGTTTACACCGTAGGAGGTGCTACATAAATATATCTTGTTGTTGAAGTCAGAATCAGTGTTCCTTCTCATTTTGTTACCAGTTGCATGGGCCTCTGAGCTCCGTGTGTGCCAGCAATTCAGGAACCAAAGTCAATGCCACAATCCCAGTGCCAGAGTCAATTGCCAAGCATTGAGCCTTAAAGCAGCTGTCAGCTTGGAAAGAACATTGTTCAGAATATAACAAAGTCCCTAGAATGTCCATGACACGGTTTATGAGCAAACTCTGTCTCATATGCCATAAAGTGAAATTATTTGTGAATAATGTTAATTGGTATATCAACTCTTTCCTTTTCCATGAGACTCAACTTTTACCAGTATTTACACTCTTTTAGCAGGCGGGTATGGGAGGTACTGGTTGTAAAATTCCCTAAAAAGCAAGCAATTATTGGTGTCTAGCTGGAAATGGCCGCTGGGATAAGAATTTTCAGCAAAATACCTTGTTGATCCAAGATACTTCCTTTGTCCTGATCACAATGCTCATTCAATACCGATATTTGATCAGCCCCATATGTACAAATAGAATTCCGAAGAACAGTTTGATGCACACATTGGTTTCTGTGTGGTTGTGTTTCTAAATGCACTGAGTCATGAAATAGGTAGAGAAACAAGTTTCTCTGGTCTTAAGTTAACACAAATAGCAAGATGATACACTATTGACTTTAATTTAATATGGAATTTGGACAGTAACAGATTCAAGGACAAAGAGAGAGCTGTACTTTCCTGAAATGTAAATCAAAGAATTTTATGATTCATTCCACAGAAAAAGAAACCAGTTCTGGAACTCATTCGAGGAAATGAATGAAGAAGTGGGGCAATAACTGGAGCATGTTTCAGTGGGAGTGTTTAGGAAACACTGTTCATAATAAATCAGGTCTAGCCAGAAAAGGCAAAGGGACAAACAAATATAAAAATACTTCAAAGGGGAATGTCAGTGTGTTGAAAGAAATTCAGCCCAATTATGAATTGTCTGGCAGAATCTTAGTTTTCAAACTGAAGATGATTCAAGTAGAGTTTTGAGGCAATCCTAGGAAAATAGGCTTCCAAAGGTAGAATTCCCTGAATGATGAAAACTATACAGATTAAAATAAGAGAGAATTGAGTTTCAACAATCCTGTCTGACATCTGCATTTATTTGATACGTTTGAGCATGCAGATCAGTAAGAACAGGAGGAAGAGCAATATGTTGTTGAGGTCTGTTTTATTTTCTGTAGCTCAATTTCAAATTTTTCAAAAAAACTGACCAGGTGCCCTAATGTCCTTTATGGAAGGAAGCCCATCATCCTTTCTCAGTCTGGTCCTATATGTGAGTCGAGTCTCGCACCATTGTGGCTGACTCTTAACTCCCTTTAAAGAAACTCCAGGCCAATCACAAGAGAGACTGGAGATAATAGAGACTGGATTCAATATTATCTGTGAAGATGCTCCATCTGAACCGTATCCAATCTTTATGTGCGTGTGTCTATGTATGAGAACAAGTCCATGAATTAATCCACGGTAACTGTGAGAACTAATAACTTTTGGTTTTAAACTCAGAAGAGTTTGCTGCTGAGTGTTTTTTTAATCGGAATATACAATCCAAGAATAAGAAATATATACAAAACCTATTGATTACATACAGCAAGAGAGCACATATATCTTGCTGGTGATCCTTATTAAAGAGCATCTCTTATCACAATTTGAGTTAGAAAAAGTGATATTGAAATTATACACAGATATTTCAAAGGCTAACATTTCTGAAAGTAAACTCTCATACTTTTGAGATTCGACATTTGACACCACATGCATGGTTTAAACAAGACTTACATTTATACAGCATTTTCATGTCCTTTGAACATCTCAAAGTGCTTTACAGCCAATGAAGGAGTTCTGAAGTGTACTCATTATTGTAAGGTAGGAAACATGACAACTAACTTGCACAAGCAATCTTTCACATGCATCAATGAAGTAACGACCAAACCACCTGTTGTGGTAACATTGTTTGAGGGATAAATATTGGCTAGGAGACCAGGAAGGGTTTTCTTGTTCTCCTCCAATAAACTATGAAGGAGTTAGGGAAGGCAATGGCCTAGTGATGTTATCACTAGATTATTAATCCAGAAACTCAGCTAATGTTCTGGGACCTGGGTTTGAATCCTGCTTTTGCAGACGGTGGAATGTGAATTAAATAATGATCTGGAATTAAGAATCTACTGATGACTGTGAAACCATTGTTGATTGTCCGGAAAAACCCATGTGGTTCACTAATACCTTCCATGCAAGGAAGCTGCCATCTCCACCTAGTCTGGTCTACACGTGACTCCAGACCCACAGCAATGTGGCTGACTCTCAACTGCCCTCTGAAATGGCCTAGCAAGGCATTCAGTTCAAAGACAACTAGGGTCAGGCAATAAATGCTGGCCAGCTGTGACACCCACATCCCAGAATGAATGTGAAAAAAAAAATCCTTTCCCTCCATCTGAAAGGTCAGGCAGGGGCCCAGGTTTAACGTGTCTGCTGATGGATGGCACCTCTGTGCACCACTCCCTCAATTTTGCACTGGGAGTGTCACACTAAGTTATGCATCTAGGTTTGTACAGTGCATCTTCCACCCACAACTATCTCACTCGAAGGCGAAAATACTACACGCTGAGACAATAAGAAGCCTAAAATGAAAGAAAAGATTGCTTAGCAATGAGCAGGAGACAGTAGGAACTGCAGATGCTGGAGAATCTGAGATAACAAGGTGTAGAGCTGGATGATCACAGCAGGCCAAGCAGCATCAGAGGAGCAGGAAAGCTGACGTTTCACGCCTAGCCCGAAATGCCAGCTCTCCTGCTCCTCTGATGCTGCTTGGCCTTCTGTGTTCATCCAGCTCTGCCCCTTTTATCTTAGCAATGAGCAACGTGTCTGCCCAAATTTTCCTCTCCTGGATATACGCAAACCAAAGAAAGGTATTGCTTGTCATCTGAGAGACACCACAGCCATTGCGTAGTCAGTGAAACAAAAGTGCTTTCTGACAAATTGAAAGTGATCTAAGCCTCTAGTTCCCCCTTGTCTCACGACGCAAAGCCTCTTCTTTAGTGAAGATACCAATTTAAAGGTTCGGCATTGTCACCACCCTTTATCTTCAATGTCACTATCCACATGGTAATCAATCAGGCTGACCCTGTGAAGCCCTCATTCCACAGATTTGACACTATCTGACCACACAGCACATCTTTCCCGAGATTAGAAATGTGGAGGAAACTGGCTCATCACCGTACACAGCAGCTTTGGTTAATCAAAGAATGTTTATGCAAGAAAGCATCTAAAGAAATCGCTGTCAGATAGACCAACCTCTGCCTAAGGACCATGTTTCATTAATTGAAAGCGGCTGTATACATTTTTGGCCTTCATTTTATCACTATATTCCATCATCATTTCTAATTTACTGTGCCCAAGAGTCAGTCGGTTTCCAGACCTTGTAAATCCCCCTGAGGGTTTGCGTAAATCTTTGCTGGGGTTATTAGACTCCTCAGCTCGATGGAGAAATTCTCTCCGATTGAGCCTCGGGGAACAATCCAGCCACGGTCGTGGTGACGATGGAGGGGTTGGGTTTCTGGCTTCAGATAAGTCATCCTTTGAGATTTTGTTTGTTTTGGATGGGACCACAGGAGTTCTTCTCTGCTGGACATCTGCCCCTTGACTTTGAAAGTGAGAGTTGACTGGATAATGCATACCGTGCACATTGTTAGGAGTTGCATCGTAAAAACCTAACCCACTCTGCCTAACCAATGGGTCATGGGCTGGGTTATTGCTTGATTTGTCACTATCTTTGATTTTACAATCAATGTCAGAAGAGTTATTGGAAGCACATGGGCTGATTTGTTGGCGTTCCCAGAATGTTTTAGTAGCTGGAGCAGTTAACTGTATGACACTGCGAGGACTACTCCCAGACTGGCTGCTCGATGGATTGGAATGGACAGGTTCCACCAGCCTCTCATTCGCCATGTGGTGCTCAGGAAGGATCCTGAGTCTGGACGTGTAATAAGAAAGATCTTCATCTGCTGAGCAGGAGAAACGGTCAATTGGTTTTGACTCTGCGTAAAGGCATCGAAACTCATTGTCAAATTCTTGCACTATCTGTCCCGTCAAAACTGTGACAAAATTGAGGTGCACCTGTCCCGACAGCCAGGTAAAGCTAGAAAGAAAGAAAACATGTGGTCAATTATCTTTTAGCACAGAAAGCCGGTGAGATGATTAGGTCTTTTTAGATTAAACAACACTTGTAGTCAAATGTGGACTATCTACTCTGAGCCCTTTGCTAACACTGCACAGAGTAGCCATGTAAGCAAAGGCCAAGGATGACCTTTTTTCCATATGATTGGTACGCAGACTCTCTTCATCAATTCCCTCCAATGATGTTAAAGTCACCTGCATGCTATCACCGTCGTGGTGCAGTGTTACAATGTTACAACACTGTAAATCCAATTGTTTCGGCAGCACTTGGATTATCAAATGTATGTTGAGACAGAACGTCCCTTTCAGTTGGGATTGAAACACAAGAGATAGGCTAAAAAAGTCATTCATGCTCAAAATCTGAATGGGCATAGCTGAGGCAATATTAGCTTGCTGCAAACAACTAATGCATGCCCCACATGGGCTACCTGTGAAGAAGCATCACAATCAGAGTGCCACTTTGCTGACCATAACTTTCAGGACAGAGTGGGTAGCAGAAACCGGGATCATGAAGACACTGGCACTCGTCTGGCACTAATAACGGGGTGTGTCTCCATCTAACTTCTAGTCCATAAAGAGTCAAACTCCATACCTTCAGAAACCATTTCTTTGTGGCTTCATCAACAGAGAGTTCTTTGGGCTCCTGTTGAGACAGAACATTCCCTTCTCTAGAAATGATGGGGTAGGTCTTGGGAAGACTAAATAATGGGTGGATTGGCACTGGGAGAGGCCCACCCGCTCCTCATCAACTCAGCAAAATAAGTTTTTGGTGGGAAGGTACATAGGTGAACTTCCTGACACTACACCTTAAAGCTGTCAAACGAATAATCACTGAAAAGCCTAAACCTGGCGCTTGTCTAATTACCTTCCTTCGCAACAGGGAAAGCAAGTTATCCTGCTCGCTGGAGTGGTGCTTCCTTTTCCCTCAATCTAGGGGCAACTGTGTGCGCAGATGGGGACTGGAGAGTGGCAACTGAAAACCATAACGCTGGCCTTCCTTTGACCCATCCTGTGATCCCCTGCAAAGGTGCACTTACCTTCTCAGCAGACTTGATCTCCAAATGGCTGCAAAGCCCACTAGTCAGTGCTTCAGTGCCTGTTAGGCACTTGCTTCAATGGGTTTGTGCATCTGTGGATTCTCTTGTGGCACAGAGTTACTCATCTTTAATGACACCCACCCTCATATGGAGACGAAAGAAAGGCCTTAGTCCCTATCCCCAGGTTGTGCACCTGATGCCTGTCTATTGCTTACTGGAAGAGACAATTACACACAGAGTGAGATGGCAAAAATACGACTTTAGAGATTTAGGGTGCTTTTCCTCCTCAGTTTAATGCGATAAGCTGTGGAGCTATTTTGAAGCAGACTGTGACAAGATTGAAGAACAGGATAAACAGGTGGTTAAATGAAAACCAGACAAGAGGCATTCACAGGGGAGGCAACAGCCCAAGGGTTTTGATCACTGGTGTATTAATCCGGAGACCAGGGTAATATTCTTGGTTAACCTGGGGTCAAATCCTGCCGGAGTGGAATTTGAGGTTTTAAAAAAACCTGGTACCGAGAGTGTCATAATGACTGTGAAATAGTTACTGGGGGAGAAACTGCACCTGGCTCACCAATGCCTCTTAGGGAAAGAAACTGCTACCCTTACCCAGTCTGGCCTATACGTGACTCCAGACCCACAGCGATGTGGTTCACTCTTAACTGCTCTCAGGGCAATGAATCTGACCCAGTCAGTGACGCCCACATCCCATGCACGAATAAAACACAAAACACGAGCAGAGATAAACTATTCAACTTCATGAGCATGCTCTGGATGATCTTGAAATTTATGCTTCCACATTCTCATCTATGCTTGGCAACCCTCGACTAACGAGAATCTCTAACTTTATAACTTTCAATGCCTCGCCGACAACACCTTCTGGAGTTCCAAAGGCGGACTCCCCTCTGAGAGGAGAAAAAAGTTTTCTCATCTTGTGAGAGCATGGAATGCGTTGCCAGCAGCAGTTGTGGAAGCAAGGTCATTGGGGTCATTTAAGAGACTGCTGGACATGTATATGGTCACAGAAATTTGAGGGTGCATACATGAGGATCAATGGTCGGCACAACATTGTGGGCTGAAGGGCCTGTTCTGTGCTGTACTGTTCTATGTTCTATGTTCCATCTCTGTCCTGAAAGGGTGACCCCTAATTTTTAAACAGAGCCCAATGGTTCTGGGCCCTCTCAGCAGAGGAATCATCCGTTCCACACCCACATTGTCAAGACCATTCAGGATTCTACACATGTCAATCAAGATGCTCTTTAATCTTCTAAAATCCAGTGGAAATAAGCCTTTCCAGTTTGACCTGTGCTCACGAGACAACCCACTTTAGGCCAAAGAGATTGGACTCCTGTTCACCTAGAGGATATACAGATACCACACAAATTATGTTGTCAGTTTCTATATAATTCTGCAAAATAGTTGCAAATGATTTATTAATCCAGTTCTTGCGAAGATCACATCAAAACTAAGCTCCCTTTAATAGCCGTGGGAATTTTAGTTAATCACCTATTATCGGATTATATGTTATAAACTACACCATGCTGAATCAGGAGGGTTGTGTCCCACCTGCCACCGGATTAACAATATCGAAACTGCCAGTATGATTCCTGCTGTGGAGGGGCTTTTGATTCACATCACCTGGGTTTTGCAAGTTTTCATTTTAAAGTAAAAGCTAAATTCAGTAAAAGAAAGCTTTTAGTGTTGTGAAACGAAGTCGCAATGTTCACATCAGCCCCATATCTACCTTTTACAGCTTTCCTAGATGTGGTGATGTTGGAATAACTTCATTTACCATCTATCCCCAGTTGGCCCAAGAAGGTGTGGCAATTTTTCTTACATTGAGGGGCATTTCGGATCATGCAAGCCATGTGCCCCCTCTGTGAGATATCAGTCAGTTATTTGAGAAAATAAATTATAAGAAAATCCTGTAGCTTTTGCATTCATTTCCCTTGGTGTCAGTCCAAAATTTACAGAATTTAGTTTCTCAACTGATTCATAGTGGGGTTTGTCCTTCCTACTTCTGGGTTGATAGCCCAGGATTATAACCTTAGCCACACAAGTCTGGTACAGCTCACAGACAACACACTATTTTGTTTTCAAAGATAAAACTCCGAAAGACTCAGCCCATCAAGTCTGCATCAACCTTCCGAACAGCATCCCACTGAGACACACCCAATCCCTGTAACCCTGCATTTTCCCTGGCTAACCCACCTAGCCTGCACGTCCCTGGACACTATGGGCATTTTAGCATGGCCAATCCACTTAACCTGCACATCTTTGGACTGTGGGAAGAAACTCACACAGAGGAAGGGAAAATGCTTAAACTCCACACAGACAGTCATCTGAGGCTGGAACAGAACCCCAGTCCGTGATGCTGAGAGGCAGCAGTGCAAACCACTGAACAACTGTATCACCCAATAAAACTCCTCCTCTTCATTTTGAAATAGTTGTCTCTGAGCCTCTTTGACAAACTGTAGATGAGAAGGGGAGCCAACTCCCATGCTCCAGGTCAAAACATCAAGTTGTTGGGCAGGGCAATTCTCATTGCATGTACGGTCGTGACTCAAGCGTTGAACAACATCCTCATTGCATTTAGTAAGTTCCTACATGTGCTACTTTAATAGTCATTAGTTCACAGAACGATATTCCACGATACCTATTATTTTCATTGATAGCTGCTGCTGAACAGAAGGAAAGATGTGGATTTATAGAACAGCATTTTTATATCAGGCATCAGGAGGCTAGTTTATAGCCAACGAAGTACTTTTCACATGTGAAGGGCAGCACAGTCCAAAGATGTACAGGTCAGGTGGATTGGCCATCCTAAATTATCTGCAGTGCCCAGAGATGTGTGGGCTGGGTGGATTAGCCAGGGGAAATGTGGGGTTATGGGGATAAGGTCTCTGCACAGACTGGCCCTTAAATGTTTTTGCAGTGTCGTTGATATTAGTGCATCAGGCACCACAAAAAAAAACTTATTATTGCTTAACACCTTTTTTTTCCAATTACTTTTAAGTTATAATCTATCCTTCCAAAATGTTTGGAAGGTTCACTATCAGCAACCCCGTGGCTATATTATTTGGCTAGCAACCTACACATTTTCAGATCAAATCCTACTACAGCTTTTGCAAATTGAATGTAATAGATCTGGTAATCTGTGGGCAGAGAGCCAGGGGGAAAAAAAGAAGACTTATTGTAATTTTGATTCCCTTGCATTGCTTAAGGAAGAATTAAACACAATGTAGATCAGATCTAAACAGAGAGCCTATTTCACTGGAATACCAATGTGGGATCAGGTTCTTGGCATTTTCCTACGAACTTATGATCTACGAAACATTTGTTCCTGTTGACATACAAAGAGTTCACACTACAATCCTAGCATCAGTTGGAAATGCCAAAGCAAAGATTAATACATATTTGCATTCTGGGTAAAAGGTATTCTGAGATGTGGAACCATAAATGAATAAATGGAGTTAAAGTACAGATCTACGATTCTGTCCAATCCCAGTCGACATACTAGAGAGAGGGAATGGGCTTCAGCTTCTTCTACTTCCATACAACACCAACTCGGGGTTGACTTGACAAAATTACTTGATCCAATTTGAATTAGTTTTCCTTGTTTATCTTCCTCAATAGCTAATTAATCAAGCATTAGATTATTTCCTTCTCCTAATTTCAACTTTTCTTAAATTTCACTCTGATGACCTGACATGAGACATCACTGAGGAAACTGTTCCTCCAGCAACAACTCTCTTTAATAAGCATTGAGCATTCCCATAATCCTGTAACTTGGAATCTGAGATAACAAGGTGTGGAGCTGGATGAACACAGCAGGCCAAGCAGCATCAGAGGAGCAGGAAGGCTGATGTTTTGGGCCCAGACCAGTCTCTGAAACTTGGAATCTGGGGCCTGGAGGCCTGGGATATTGTGGACTACAGAAAGGTAGCGCTGCTTTTATGTAGCACCTTTACCCTCCAAAAAGGATGTCTCAAAGTAATTACAGTCAATTGAGTGCTGTTGGAGCTGAGAGACCTTTACAACGTAGAAAAAAAGTCAACGTGCCTATAGCAAATGCCTCAAATGGTAATGTAATAAAGGTCAGACAATCTGCTGTTGGTGTTGGTGGAGTCATAAATATTGGCCAGGACACTGCGGAGAATTTTTCTGCTCTTCTTTCAAATAGTGCTGTGATGTAGTGGGGCCCTTGGTTTAATGCCTCATTTCAAAAGCAGCGTCTCAGGTAGCACGGCCTCAGTTCTACTTAACTTGCAGTGGATCACACTGAAACCTGTCCCTGACAGAGTGACAAGCAGGGTTGCAGGCAGAATGGGAGAGAGTGGGAGACAGCAAGTGTGAGACAGAGTGTGACAGTGAGTGTGTGAGAGAGAGTGGCAGCAATAAGGGATGCATCAGTTTCAGTTCCAATGTAGCAAGGGTGATGATGCGAAAGGCACTGACCTCCTCTCGAATGTATTTAAAAACATTCACTGCTAGCTTTAAAACTTTATACCGTGTCTTGCACCTTATAAAAATAGATGTCACAAGCCCCAAAGCATAGACAAAATGCACCTTTAATGTCCTCAGTTCACAGAGTTATCTTAACTGCTAACTGTATTAGTCACCTCTCAATTCTCCGCTGATGGGACAAGATTTCCTTAGCCCATGTCTCCTGAGACTTCTATTACCATTTGTGGGTTCCCATTGGCAGGAGGATCAGTGATCAGACAGTGTGAATTGAATAAGAACCAAAAAACCTGCGGATGCTGTAAATCAGGAACAAAAACAAAGTTGCTGGAAAAGCTCAGCAGGTCTGCCAGCATCTGTGAAGGAGAAAACAGAATTAATGTTTTGGGTCCGGTGACCCTTCCTCAGAACCGATGGTGGCTGGGAAAACGTCAGTTTATATGCAGAAAATAGGGAGGTAGGTGGGGTGAACTGAGGATGATTTAACTAACAAGCACAGGAGGGGGAAGAAGGCTTTTTTAATATATTGAATTATGAATTGAATTAAGAATGTACTGTTCAGAAGCAGATTCAATTGTTTTATTATTCTGTGAAGAGTAAATTTCAAAATGGGCTTGGATGAATACTTGAAAAGGGGGAAAAGATAAGGACAATGTGGGATGGAGCTAGTGTGTGTGATAATAATTTGTTTGTTCTTTCAAAATGGGCTGAGTGGCCTCTTTCTGCATTGAAACACTGTGAGATCTGAGATGGATGATTAAAATCAGGTTAAAACAAAATCTGAGCCACCCAAGTTCTGTACAAATTGGCATTTAAACAGAAAGGACTGATATAGGAAACCTTACTTTTATTTACTTCCCAGCTGTTACATATTTTTAAGCACCTTCTTTTTTTCTTAAAAATTCTCGTGTTGTCTAATGCCACTTTTGTTTGGGTGGCTGGAAGGGTTCAGCTGTATATTTTTCATTAAAGCAAGGATGCTGATGTCGTCAGGGAATTGATTGTTTGAGGAGCAGTGAGCAAGACAGACGAAAGGAGCCAAGTCACTATGCGTTACTAAATCTGAATCACCTGAGGACAATGTCACAAGTCACACGATACCATGTTATGATCCAGCAGTTTTCTGTAGAATCACACACACACACACACACACACACACACACACACACACACTGTCGGAGCACAGCCCTTTCATCAGGTGCATTGAAAGAGCAGGGCACGCAGACACAAAGTTTATAGGCTGAGAGATCAAAAGATCATACATCTGACGTGAGTGGAGTGCCAGATAATAAGTCTCTGCAGGTGACCAAGAGTGTTAGACAGTGTGTAAAGTGTTTATAAAGTCAGTGTCAGTGCTGTGCTGTCATGACCATCAGGGAGAGCCGTATAAATATACACAAGGTGACATCGCAGTTCAGACGCTGACTTGTAGGTGTGAGGCCTTGTTCAGAATCTGTCTCAGTTTTAACCTGGTTTTGTTCCAAAACATAGAATTTATAAGATGCTAAAGAAATTGACTGTGATTACAAATTGTGTATTTTTGAACAAAGGAGAATGTTTCCACAAATAAACAAGCATCTTGGATGAAATGATTCACCCCTTAGATTTTCATGTGTGCGTGTACAAACCAATTAAGGCAGAGAAATCATAACAATTTATCAAGGTGATGCTTCCAAAAACAGGAAAGTGAGGAAGGTTTTACAGATACAGAATAGTGTGGTGGGCTCATCTGGAGCGCGACATGAACCCAAGATCACGGTTGAGGCCATCTTTATGGGTACCGCACTTGGCTATCAGTTTCTGCTCAGCAATTCTGCATTGTTGTGTATCTTGGAGTCTGCCTTGGGGGACTCTTACCCAAAGATCGGAGGGTGAATGCCTTTAACCGCTGAAGTTTTCCCAAACTGGAAGGGAACATTCCTGCCTGGTGATTGTTGTGCAGTGTCCATTCTTCCGTTGTCATAGCATCTGCAGGGTCTCATCAATATACCATGCCTTGGGGCATCTTTGTCTGCAGCGTATGAGATTGGCCGAGTCACATGAGTATACCGTGTACATGGTGGGTGGTGTTCCCATGTGTGATGTTAGTATCCATGTTGATGATCTGACATTTCTTGCAGAGGGTACCATGAGAGGGTTATGTGGTGCTGTGGTCAATGTTCACAGAAAACATCGACAACAATGGTCTGTTTAAGGTTTGGCAGTTGTTTGAAGGCGAGAAGTGTAAGCGTAGGAAAGATTTTGGCGAGATGTTCATCATCGTTGATGACGTGTTGGTCAGCTGTGAAGAACACTGTGTAGTTTCTCCGCTCGGGGGAAGTACTGGATGAAGAAGGAAACTCTTATTGGTCGTGTTCTGTGATTGTCTTCTGAGGAGGTTGTTGTGGGTTTTTCGCTGTGGCATGTCGGAACTGGTGATCCATGAGTTGAGCATCTTATCCCGTTCTGATGAAAACTTAAGTGTCCGTTGTGTTCCCCTCAGCTGAGCAGACCTTGTGTATGCATAAAGCTTGAGCATAGGAGATGACTTCTTTAACATGTTTAGGGTGGAAACTAGAGAAGTGCAGCATCGTGAGGTTATCCATGGGCTTGCCGCAGAGTGAGGTACTGAGGTGTCTATCCCTGTCGGAGATGTGTGTGTCCAGGAATGAGCCTGATTCTGAAGAGTAGACCATGGTAGTTGTTTTAGTGATTCCTTGCCATGAATCCAAAGGAAGAAAACATCAATGTATCTGGTGTATAGCACTGGTGGGAGGTCCTGTGCAGCAAAGAAGTCTTGCTTGAAGTTGTGCATGAAAATATTGGCATATTGGGGAGCAAGTTTGGTCCCCAGGTCTGTTCCATGTGTCTGGGTGAAGAACTGTTGAGGGTGACGGCATTGTGGTTAAGGATGAAGTGGATTACGTGTAGGATGGTATCTGGAAATTGGCAGTTGATGGTTTTGAGTACTGAGGCTATTGCAGTGAAGCTGTCGTCTTGGGGAATGCTGGTAGAGAGTGCCAAAACGTCCATTGTGATGAGGATGGTTCATGGTTTGACTGGTCTGTGAGAGCTGAGTTTCTGCAAGAAATCTGCAGCGTTGTAACAGAAGCTGGGGGTTCCTTGTCGAGTGAGTTTCTAGATGCCCTCAACATAGCCAGAGCGGTTATCACACATGGTCCCATTACCTGATGTGAGGGGATGTGCAGGCGTGTTGACTATGTGTATATTCGGAAGGCAACAGAAGTCCCCAATGTGAGACGTAGGTAGGATGAGAGTGCATAGGCTATTCTGAAGAACAGGATCAAAAGCCTTCGTCAGTCTGCTGAGTTGACAGGTGTGTTCTTTGGTCAGATTGGCAGGTTTGTGCCTGCAGTGTTCCCAGTTGTTCAGTTGTTGGTACGTTTCTTTGCAGTGGTCCGTATGATGATGGCTCTTCCTTTGTCTGCTGGTTTGTTGACAATGTTGCGGTTGGCCTTAAGAGCCTGCATGGCGTTGCGTTGTGCTTGGATGACGTTCTGCACTATCTTGTGAGCACGGCTGATGAATCTGGCACTGACATCTCCTGACGGCTTCAGCATACATGCCGAGCCAATGGCAGCGGCCTTCCGGGGGTGGGGGGGGGGGTCCAATTAGACTCCTTCACTGCATCATGGATCTCTGTCCACTGTTCCGGATTGTTAGTTGTCTCATTCGGCTTGCTGCTGACATCCTGGGGATTGTGGATGAATTCCAGGAGCCCCTTACGTCTGATGAATTCCTCTGTGTCTGCTGCAGGACCAAAGGGTCCATTTTGGTGGTGGGGCAGAAACTTGAGTCCTCAGCTCAGGACTTCAATTTTGTCTGGTTGGAGGGTGCAGTCAGATTATGGGTCCCCTCAAGTTGGTACTGCTTTCAACTGTGTTACTAGGACAGGCTTGGTTACTGCTCAAACACACACACACACAAACACACACACGAATCATTTCATCCAAGATGTTTATTTGCAGACACATTCCAATTTGTTGAAAAAAATACACAATTTGTAATGACGACCAGTGTGGCATCTTATAAATTCCAGCTTTCGGAATAAAACCAGCTTGATTCCAGATTAAAACGCTGAGACAGATTCTGAACAAGGCCTCACCCCTACAAGTCAGTGTCTGAACTGAGATGTCACCTTTTGTATATTCATATCGTTCCGTCTGGTGGTCATGACAGCACAGCACTGACACTGACTTTATAAACACTTTACACACTAACACTCTTGGTCACCTGCAGAGACTTATTATCTGACAATCCACTCGCATCAGGTGTATGATCTTTTGATCTCTCAGCCTATAAACTCTGTCGTGCGCCCTGCTCTCTCACTGCACCTGATGAAGGGGCAGCGCTTTGAAAGTTTGTGATTTCAAATAAACCTGTTGGACTATAACCTGGCGGCATACGATTTCTGACCTTGCCCATACCAGTCCAACTCCAGCACCTCCACATCACGTAAGGACGATGAGAGTTTCTGCAACCAATTAAATTACACAATACTGGGCTTAGTAACTCTTTCCAGTAAGGAACAGAGCAATAGCATGTTGAAACTTAGTCCCTCAACACTATGTAATGAAATCAATGTGTCTTCCATTATTCCCAAATGGACTGCGGGTGTAAGCATTTATTGCAAACTACCCTTGAACTGAGTGGCTCGCTAGCCCATTACGGAGGGCAGCTAAGAGTCAATACACCTACGGTCACATGTAGGATATACCAGGGTAAGGACAGCAATTTTCCTGCCCTAAAGGGCATTAGTGAACCCAGCTGAGTTTTTAAAACAACAATTGATGAATGTCATCTTATACTCTAGATGCATTAATTGAATTTGAATGCCACCAGCTGCCATAAAGTTACAGACATGTACAGCATGGAAACAGATCCTTTGGTCCAACTCATGTATGCCAGATGTGCTAAACGGATCCTAGTCCCTTTGGTAGCATTTGGGCGATATCCCTCTAATCCCTTCATATTCATTCACCCACCCAGATGCCTTTTAAATGTTGTAATTGTACCAGCCTCCACCACTTCCTCTGGCAGCTCATTCCATACACGCACCACCTTCTGCATGAAAAAGCTCCCCCTTACGTCCCCTTTAAATCTACCCCCACTCACCTTAATTCTATGCCCCTCTAGTTTTGGGCTCCCCCACCCTGGGGAAAAGACCTGGTCTGTTTACCCTATCCAAGCCCCTCATGATTTTATAAACGTCTAAATTCACCCGTCAGCCTCTGATGCTCCAGGGAAACTAGCCCCCAGCCTATCCTGATAGCTCAAACCCTCCAAGCCCGGCAACATTTTCTGAACTCTTTAAAGTTTAACAAACACCTTTGCTATAGCAGCTACAGAGAGATTTGAACTCACATCCCCAGACCATTAACTGGAGTGCTCAGCCAGTAACGTTACTGATTGGATAACGACTCCCCCTTAACATACCCAACAAAAGACCTGCCCACCTTGGTCTGACATCTTCACAGGTCCCGGCCTCAGCAATCTTTTCACTGGGGTTCTATTTCCTCTTTAAAAATGCAAAGTACCTCTGGCAATACCCTCAACAGTCACTATTTTAAAATAATACAGTTTATTTATCCATGACTCATTTAAAGAAAAGATTATCCAAAGACAACAGTGCTTTCTTTTTAAAAAGGATTCTCATACCTGACTCAACACTTTTGAACAATCATTACAGCATTTAGTTTTCCTGTTAAACTGTCTATCCACAGATTTAAATCCAAGCCTGAAGGCTCTTACAAATCTTCACTTTTGTGTCCTGTGCTTATCTGCACGGTTCCCATTGAGTGTCGTGGACAAAAACAAAGTAATTTCACTGTGTAAAAACTGTCTTCATTTAGCAACAGCCTCTTTTAACAAGTTAATATCAGTTATGTATCCATGACAGAATCCCACCTAAGCCAGCTGTGAACAACTGACTGAAACTGCTCGACTTGCCTGAAATTAGTAGAGCCTTTTAGGTATCTAAGGACAGAGCATGAGTCCTCCACTTAATGTATTAACTACAAGCAGCACCTTAGGAATTGACTCTTAGATTGACAGTAAATAATCAGTGGCATTTTAGTACAATCGACAGTCCGTCATTCTTTTAAAAGGGACAATTGTAAGCAGAGGACAATATTGCTGAAAATTCCACTTCTCTAAACGGATTTGATATTAACTCTGTACCTCCACTGATCTGCTCCTCTTACAGAAAAGCAAGCAAACCCCACTTACAAAAGTACTTTTGTACAGAGTGTACAAAATATGGTAAGTATTTGCATTTTCTTCTGCTTTACCTGATACAGGATCTGAAAGCAGCAACTCCTGATACATTGCAAAGGTTTATTATTATCTCTTCCTGTGGTCATTTGTCACATGCTATCTGTGGGCACTTGCTGTGTACAAACGGATTACAACACCTGCCATTTTCCAGCTGTTTGCAATTCCAGAAGATACTCTGGGAAGCCTGGAGGTTATGAAAAGACATAAGAATGCCAATTCTTTGTTGTTTAATGGTCAACAAGTGTCTCACTCAGATATTCTCAAAGTCGACTGAACTTTAAACACAATTGGCAAAAAGGAGGAACTCACAATGCAATTCAGAGCAGTAAATTGTGAAGTAGTTTCCACTTCCACTTCACAAACTGAAGTTAAGCATGGAACATGTTAAAACAACACAGCCTTAAATTAATTTACTACCTATACCTGGAAAGCTGGTATCGCCATAAGATTATGACTATCTCTAAATAGCCTTTGCAACTTCTTCACAACCACACAGAGAAACACATTCAGTCACCATGACCTCAGGATAAGGGTGGGGTAAGGTGAAAGAAAAACTGTTAATTCATTCCATTAAAAAGAAGAACAAGATCCTCAGCTGCAAAAAACAAAAGACCCAAAAGAATCATAGAATCCATGCTGTGTGGAGCAGGCCATTTGGCCCATTGAGTCCACACTGACCCGCTGAAAAATATCCCTGTAAACTCCCGTTTCCCATGGCTAACACACCAAGCCTTGCACATCCTTGGGCACAATGGGCCATTTAGCTCAGCCAATCCACCCAATCTGCACATCTTTGGACTACGAGAGGAAACCCACGCCGACATGGGGAGGGGGACGTGCAAACTCCATAAATCGACAGATAGGCTAGACTTGAATCTGGATTCCTGGCACTGTGAGGCAGCAGAGCTAACCACTGAGTCAGCATGCCACCCCATAGTAAGAAACCGAGCCTCAAGTTATGCCTTCTGACCAATACTCAGAACATCACCATACAGAGCCAGAAAGTCTCATCCTAATTACATCCAGCTTTCCCCAAAATCTGACCATGATCAAGCAGTAATGTCTGGTCAGCGGGTTCGTCGCAGTCAATGGGGTGTATTTCAAATTCAGTAATTTTGTTGCTTCGATTACATTTAGACAGACGTTCTCTCTTGCACCTTCTTGGTATCTTTGTTGAGTTCATTTGTTGGGATAAGGCCAGTGTTACTCCTAACACTAATCTGTGGAAAATGGGGTGCAGCCAATTGCGATTTCAGACCAATCTGATTTGGCAGGGAGGGAAGAAGAAAACCATTGAAAATGTACATTTGATACAGTCCACGTGCAGTTCTATGATTGAGGCTAAGCTTCAATGTTGGGGATAGAGATCATGGAACTGAAGTGTGATTTTACAACAGCCTACAGTTAGCATCTTCAAGGTAGTAAAACATTTTCACAGAAGATTAACTAGACAACTGCTACAGAACCAAACGAGAACAAATTAAGCCAAGTGACGAAAGCTGGGTCAAAAGAAGTATTTCAGGGCTTAAAGATTTTAAGAAAAGAGCGAAAGAGAGGTTTAAGGAGACAGTTCCAGGGGTTTAAGGCCCAGGCAGCAGAAGGAACAATGTGAATGATAAATGTGATGGTGGCCTAGTGATATTCTTCCTTGATTTCTAACTCAGACCAAAGGCTCTGGACCGTGGGCTCAAATCAGCTGTTAAAATTTTAGTTTCACTAATTTTTTTTTAAAAAGTCTGGAATTGAAAGTTAGTCTCAGCAATGATACCCAGCTTTCCCCAAAACCTGAGCATGATCAAGCAGTAATGTCTGGTCATTATTACTGCAGATATTTAAGAAACAAATCTCCTATCTGGTTCTCTATTTCCCTTTAGGGAAGGACATCTGCCATCCCTATCCAATGACGCTTATGCCACACTCTTCAATTGTCCTCAGAATAGGCTTGCCAGCTACTCAAGGGCAATTAGGGATGGACAACAAATGCTGGCCTTACCAGTGACAGCCACATCTCTTGAAAGAATAAAAGGAAAAACAAACTAGCTATGGGTGTACAAGTGTCCTGAGTCAGAAGACATTTTCCTCTCAGTGTTAGCTGTGCTAGGATATGGGCATTACTTGCTGGGCCAGCATTTATTGCCCGTCCCTAGTTGCCCTTGAGAAGTGGCGTGAGCTGCCTTCTCGAATCGCTGTAGTCCACCTGCTGTGGGTTGACCCACAATGCCCTTAGGGAGGCAATTCCAGGATTTTGACCCAATGACAGTCAGGGAACAGCGATATATTCCAAGTCAGGATGGTGAGTGGCTTGGAGGGAAACTTGAAGGTGGTGGTGTTGCCATGTATCTGCTGCCCTTGTAGTTCTAGATGGGCGTGGTGATGGGTTTGGAGTGTGACTAGCCTGAGACAGGTCTCCCAGCTTGGTACTAGCACCCAGATGTCAGTGAGGAGGACTTTACGGGGTTGACAGGGCTGTTTCTGCCGTTGTCTTTTCCATGTCTAGTTTGATGCCTAGATCCATTCAGTTTCATTTCTTTGAGACTTTGTAGCGATTTTATAAGAGGTTTCATTGCCATTGTGTAAGAGGACCAGACCAAAGGGTTTAGAGAGCTGTAAGGGTGAAGGACTATAAGGAGATAATGAGGGATTAGGACATGTCGAGATTTGAACATGAGGATGATCATTTATTTTTAGAAATTGAAACGTTGTGGACCTGGAGCCAATGTAAATCGTTCAGCACTGGGATGATATGAGTTAGGACACTGACAACGGAGTTTCAGAATCAAAAACAAAGTGCTGCAGAAACTCAGCAAGTGTGGCAGCATCTGTGGACAGAAGCAGAGTTAGTAATTGAAGTCTAGTGACCCTTCTTCAAAAATCGATAAGTAAAATCCCCATGGGGCTGCTCTGGTTACAGAGAGATGACTCGTGATGACAACACATCTCAGATGAGAAGGAAGGCCGAGAAGGTGAGCCCCTCACAGGAGCCTCAGGCTAAGCAGGAATCTAACTCATACTGTTGGCGTCAGTCTGTATTGCAATCCAACCAGCCAGCTGAGTGAGTGAAACCAATTCCTTTAGAGCTAATAGTACCTTGGAAAAAGTGATATGTATACTGACGACAGGATGCGGTTGGCGTTAAAGGAGTGTGGTGATGGAGCCCAAAGAGCGAGAAAAAAAAAGATTAGGCGAATAAAGGGATGGTTAAGTTAGCCAGTGAAGGAGACACACGCATATTGGGCACGGTAAGTGGGTGAAAATGTGTTGGCTATGCTGAAAGTAGCCCATGTCATGACAAGCTTGTTGTGTGGAGGTTGGGTAAAGACTTGGAAGGTGGTGCTCAGACCCTAAAATTATTGAACTCGATATCAAGTTTACATCAGTACCAAGGAGGCTGTAGAGCTCCCAAGCAGCAAATGAGGTGCTCTTCTTCCAGCTTGCATTCAGCTTCGCTGGAACACTGCAGCAAGCCTGAGACAGATATCGGCCAGGAACCCAGAAGCTCGAGATCATTTCTGGGGACAAAATGTAGGTGTTCTGCAAAGCAGTTACCCAGTCTGCATTTCATCTCCCCCGTGTAGAGGAGACCACATTGTGAGCAGCAAACACAGTAGACTAGGTTGAGCAAAGTGCAGTAAAGGGCTGCTTCACTTTGGATAGTGAGGGAGGAGGAAGTATATGGGCAAATGTTGTGTGAGTATGTATACGTATAAGCATTGCAGCTTTTGTGATTGCTAGGAAAGGTGCTGTGGGGGTGTGGGAGGTGTTGGGAATGGAGGAGGAGTGGACCATAGAGTCCGAGAGGAAATGATCCCTGAGAAAGACTGACAAGGGAGATGGGGGAAATGTGTATCTGGTGGTGGCATCTCACTGGAGGTGGCAGAAATAGTGGCTTAAGATCCTTCGGATGCTGATGCTGGTCGGGTGAAAAGTGAGGATGGGGGTTCCCTGACACTGTTGGAGGGAATAGAAAAGGGTGACGGCCAACGTGCAGGAAATGGGCTGGACACGGCTAAGGGCCCTATGAAGCACGATGGTGGGGAATCCTTGGTTGAGGTTAAAAGGTGGATGTTTCTGAGGCTCCCCTGTGGAAGGTGACATCATCAGAGCAGATGTGACAGAGATGGAGAAACTAGGAGAATGGAATAGAGACTTTACAGGAAGGAGATTTGGATAAGCTGTCTCCTGGAAAATAGAAGGTGGAAGGTGGGCTAAGACAGCAATTGGGAAGAAGGCACAGAGAGATCTATAGGGCAATAGTGGGAAGTGCTCAGTGTAAATGGTGTGCTCAATATTTACCTGTATGAACCTGCCACCACTTGTTCCAGGTCAATTATCATGAACTTCTCCAGGACTTGGCCACTAAATTTCTTCCCAGACTTTGTGCAGTATGTGTCTCCCACCACGCTTCTGATCCGCATGTTCTAGAAAGGAAAAATATACTGCACATAAGCATGTGGCGGATATCATTCTGTAAAACTGATCTTCTGGTGCTTAAGTTGAACTTCAAAGAATAACCTAGATTGCAATTATCTGGTACAGAGTGGAATAAACTCAACATCACTGATAGAGTGAAGAAATCCACTGAAATGAGTCCAGGTCTGGTAGAAATCCAGAGCTTTTTACATTAGTACCAAAGATCCTGAAAAATACTTACTATTTAAGACCCATGTTCCAGTGTGTTGATTTGATCAACATCACAATCTAATACAAGCCAATCAGTGTTTCTGGGTTTCCTGATCTGCCACTGGAGCAGCCAATGATGAGATGTTAAATACCCATATAGTACTGATGGGTATCAGATGCTAGCCCTCCAAATGGTGGCCATTTCCTCAGTGCCCTGATTACTTCGTCTGCCCTACAGTGTTCGCAAACCACCCACAGCAATCTGAGGAACAGCCCCAAATAGGCTCATAGTAGACCTGACTCAAACATTGTAAAATGTTGAAACTCTCAAATGGCATGCTGAATGGGATTGAAATCTGTTTCACTGGGATGTGTGTTCCTTGTGCGTGAAGATCTAAAAGGAATCTCCAATATTTGTGTTGTGTTTTGTTGTGGGAAGGCAGAATAATCATATCGATAAAGGAAATATGGACATCAATCCACTCATGAAAGCAGGAACTGCCAATGCTGGAGAATCTGAGATAACAAGGTGTAGAGCTGGATGAATGCAGCAGGCCAAGCAGCGTCAGAGGAGCAGGAAGGCTGACACTTCGGGTCTGGGCCCTTCTTCAGAAATCCACTCATGGAGACTGTTCATGGGGTGTGATGGGGAGAAAAGAGATGTTTTCTAACATAAGGAAAGAAAGTGTCCATTCTTCTCCATACTTAATGTATGACAAAATCAGAAAAGTTCAAGACTTCGAATTATGAAATCTTTAGAACAATGAAAAAAGAAATCTACAACACAGGAACAGGCCCTTCGGCCCTCCAAGCCTGCGCCGATCAAGATCCTCTGTCTAACCTGTCATCTATTTTCTAAAGGTCTCTGTCCATTTTCTCCCTGCCCATCCATGTACCTGTCCAAATATATCTTAAAAGACGCTAATGTGTCTGTGTCTATCATCTCCACTCGCAACACGTTCCAGGCACCCACCACCCTCTGTGTAAAGAACTTTCCGCGCATATCTCCCTTAAACTTTCCTCTTCTCACTTTGAACTCATGACCCCTAGTAATTGAGTCCCCCACTCTGGGAAAAAGCTTCTTGCTATCCACCCTGTCTATACCCCTCACGATTTTGTAGACCTCAATCAGATCCCCCCTCAATCTCCGTCTTTCTAATGAAAATAATCCTAATCTACTCAACCTCTCGTCATAGCTAGCACCCTTCATACCAGGCAACATCCTGGTGAACCTCCTCTGCATCCTCTCCAAAGCATCCACATCCTTTTGGTAATGTGGCAACCAGAACTGCACACAGTACTCCAAATGTGGCCAAACCAAAGTCCTATACAACTGCAACATGACCTGCTAACTCTTGTACTCAATACCCCGTCCAATGAAGGAAAGCATGCCATATGCCTTCTTGACCACCCTATTGATCTGCGTTGTCACCTTCAGGGAACAATGGGCCTGAACACCCAGATCTCTCTGTTCATCAATTTTCCCTCGGACTTTTCCATTTACTGTGTAGTTCGCCCTTGAATTTGATCTTCCAAAATGCATCACCTCGCATTTGCCTGGATTGGACTCCATCTGCCATTTATCTGCCCAACTCTCCAGTCTATCTATATTCTGCTGTAATCTCTGACAGTCCCCTTCACTATCTGCTACTCCACCAATCTTAGTGTCATCAGCAAACTTGCTGATCAGACCACCTATACCTTCCTCCAAATCATTTACATATATCACAAACAACAGTGGTCCCAGCACAGATCCCTGTGGAACACCACTGGTCACAGGTCTCCAACTTGAGAAATTCCCTTCTACTACTACCCTCTGTCTCCTGTTGCCTAGCCAGTTTTTTAATCCATCTAGCCAGCACACCCTGGACCCCATGTGACTTCACTTTCTCCATCTGCCTGCCATGGGGAACCGTATCATTAGACTGCAATTTTGTTAGCAATTCTATTAAATGCTTAGAATGCGCCTAATACAATGGGTGTAGAATAGAACAATTATATAAAAAGTATAGCCAGATGCTAACCATTGAGAATTGTCCAAGGATAATGATTTCAGATACACCTTGGGGGAACATTGATCAGGTAGCAGAAGCCAAAGATTCTGGACGGCTGCTCTCAATGCCAGTAGGGAAATGGATAAGTCACCTTTCATAGGGTTGTGCTGATATCACTTTGGCATTCACAATGCAAGATGCATTCTCCTGATTCTCCACAACTCTAGGCACGAATCCTTTCCCATCCGGGTGATGGAATCAGGGAATGGTTATGAAAATGAAAAGCAGACTTTACAGCCACTAAGTCAGTGCTGGCTCTCTCCAAGAGCAACTCACCTCATCCATTCCTAGTCCCATTCCCCTACCTTCTCTCCATGGTTTTCCTCATTACATGATAGAACAGGCTCGAGGGATTGAATAGCTTCCTAGTTTTCTTGCTTTCATGAGAACAGAGGAAAAAGGATGAGTAGGCCATTCTGCCCTTTGATTCTGCTCCATCATTCAATCAGATTATATGATCCCTGACCTGAACACCATGTCACTTGATCTCTAATACCTAGAAATACCAAGGAAATGGCCACACGAGTAGATAGAGAGTGTTAAAGGAGACATGTGGCACACTTGCCTATATCAGTCGGGGAATTGAGTGCAAGAGTCAGGATGTCATGTTGCAGCTTTAGAAGACTTTGGTTAGGCCACACTTAAGAGTACTGCTTCAATCTGGTCATCACATTACAGGAAGGATGTGGAGGCTTTGGAGAGGATGCAGAAGAGCTTTACCAGGATGCTGCCTGGATAAGAGGGTATGAGCTATAAGGAGGGGTTAGAAAAACTACATTGTTTTCTTTGGAGGGCAAAAGGACGACAGGAGACTGGTTAGAAGTCCATAAAATTACGAGATAGGATTGACAATCAGAATCTATTTCCCCCAGAGTTGAAATGTCTGATACTAAGGGGCATGCATTTAAGGTGAGAGGTGCATTTTTTTTTTTTTTTTTTACACTGAGTGGTACGTGTCTGGAACGTGCTGCCAAGGGTGATGGTAGAGGTAGATACAACCAGGGCATTTAAAGAACTTTTAGATAAGCTTATGAATATACAAGGAATGGAGGGATATGGACCAAGACCAGGCAGGAGGGATTAGTTTAATTTGGTGTCGTGTTCAACACAACATCAGCATAACTGAGCAGTCATTGGCAAATGGCACAATCCTTTGGCAAAGGGAACTCTGGGGGGTAATACTATCCAAAGATTCTGCAGCCACATATGGTGCGCCCTGAGACAACGGGTACCTGCTACAACAGAATCTGGTCATATTAAGAAAGATCACCATTTCCTGTTGGCATGAGATTGAATAAGCAACAAAAACTTACAACCACATGATCTTTTTGAATGTCAAGCTCGTCACACATTAGCATAAAGTGTTCCAGGTTAGCTTCATCCAGAAGTAGGTAGACAGGCACTCTTCGTTTAGCAGAAGCTTCCAACAAGTCACAAAATATGTCAACATCAGTGAATAGATCCATCGTAATCGCAATGAGCTGCAAAGAAAAGACGACACAAACAATCAAGAAACACCAATTTCATTCTTGTACATTCTTCTTTCCTCTTACAAAAATTAAATTCCAGAAGGATTTGTTGAAAACACGATAACAAAGAAACAGACACTTCATGCCGCATGAAGGCAGTTCCAACATTGGCATGTTAACTGCAGTTTTTGAACAGCTTCAAACTTTCTCCCTGGATTTGAAATGGCAGAGGGAGCATCAGCAGATAATTATCCTGCACGAAAGCAACTGCATGGAACAATGGAACAGCAGCAATTAATTTAAATTGCTTGAGATGACAGATGGCAAAACATTTTAAAAACTGTTTGGTGAATTTTATATTTGAGACAGATCAGATCGTAGATTGTCATAATGCAGAAACTGACCATCAGTCCCTTACTTCACCTGAGCTGCCTTACTCTATTGGTTCTCATATCCCATAATATTCCTCTCTGCCAGGCAATTATCTACTTCCCATGATAACGATACAGGGCCACTGATCCAGCAATGTTCTGTTACAGAGTAATTCCACATTCAATCATCATTCTCCGAATAGGAGTTCTTATTTTAAAATAACTTTCCATTTAATACTTCTTGTGACTATTTAGCTCTATCTTCTCATTTCAGCTATGTCTGCCACTGAAACTATCATCATGCCTGTGCTCAAGTCGTGGAGCATTTGAGCTGTCTACTATTGTTCACTCCATAAGTGATAGTTTATCCAAGTCCCTAATGCCAACATTCCACCATGCACTCTAGTCCTTGGACTGAATGCTTGTCACTAAATGGATATAGTAAGCCTGCAATTAGTTTGAGGCATGTAAGATGGCGACATGTACAATGGAGAAAAGTGGCATTTGTAATGTTCTTAGATAGTTTGTGAACTAACTATATTTTTACAAAAACAAAAAGTAAAGAATCCCTAGGAGGTGAAAGAGCCACTGAGACTCCTTTTTGCTTCAGATGCCAAAGTAATTTGCTCTGGCTCTGGGACAACTGACCCTTTGACCCCTTTCAGTCATGTCAGATCACCTGCAGGTCCTGTGATAGGAGTCAGAGGTCAGGACGCATACCAAAAACTGGGAGAAATGAAAAGGCAACCTCAGAGATGCAAGCATGTGGCAATGATGTTTCTGTCGTGATCACAGGGAAACGGTTCCCAGGTACAAGGTCTCCTCACCTGCTCAGGTTCAATATGTTCCTGGGGTTAGGAAAAAATGGGTCTGGCCTTGTTGGCATGGAATGTGGTTGTCACTTGAAGTCACTCAATTCGAGGGCAATTCTGGGTGGGCAACAAATTGCCAGCTTTGCTGACATCCCACGAAAGAATATATTAATTAAAAAAAAAACAAAAAAATTGATAGAGTAAAACTAAATAGGATGTCTTTTAATTTTTTGCAAAAATACATTTATTCACAAATATCTATAAGCACATTACTAACCGTTTTAAAGAGAATGTTATGGAAAATACAATAAAATTCTATGTTGAGCACTTTGCACTTTTAAATGTCTCAATCCAATTACAAAATTGTAACATGAACTAATTGTGACATTCAATACAAGGAAATAACAGAGGAGTTCTATAAGTTACTAGCCCTGATAGACAGGCAATATGTTTAATATATACAGGCAAACTATACATTTACATTCTTCAGTTAAGCATCATTTAAGTAGCATGAGGTGCTGACAGTGCCATGTTTAACTAAATCAACTGCATTGCACATTTCTGCAGTGCTGCATTCAAGTTGTGCTAGAAAATGAATTGATAAATATATGAATTAAACGTAAATTGAAAATAAGAATGAAGACAACGGGTGTTGATCAGATTGGGAAGCTGGGCAATTGGATTGTGAAGGAATGATAGGAGGGAAAACTCAGCAATTAGTTTCTGTTCTGGCTGCACAGCAAGTCCTGGGATGACATTTCACTTAATAAACAAAAAGTAAACACCTTGGACTGGAACATCAGCTGTTTGTAAAGGAGTCAACTAAAAGAAACACAACTAATGCCTCTGTCCTTCTCTGGGAAGGACTGAAGCGGATACGTGGCTATTTCTACAAACATATGAACAACAGTAGGCCACTCAGCCCTTTGAGCCCTGCTTCACCATTCAATAAAATAGTAGCTGATCAGATTTTAACGTCAGTTCTACATTCCTGCATACCCGTGAGAATCATTCACCCTCTTCGTCATCAACAATCTATCTTCCACTGCCTTAAAAATATCTCGGTTCTGCAACCCACTGTCTTTGGAGGAAGGGGGCAGCTTATTTTGCTGCGATGACTCCGATTCTGTTTGTTATGTCTGTGTTGACAGCCACCTCACCTCACGAAGGAGCAGCATTACGAAAGTTTGCTATTTTAAATAAACCTGATGGACAATAACCCGGCGTCGTGTGATTTCTGACCGTGTTGTCAGTGGTGAGATGTCACATTAGACACTGGGCATATTCTGAGCATATGTTCGATCCTGGGGTCCATTCACATTGGTTGAGGTGCTTCAGTTACACGAACAGATTGGAAACTATTTCCGTCACTGCAAAAGCTGAAGGAAGGGTTTAGAAAATGTCAAAATCCTACATCCTGATAGAGCAGATTGGAAGCAACTGTTTCTTGTGAGATGGCAGTCGGTAACCAGAGCGCAGAGGGAGTTAAGGTGATTGGCAGAGAACCACAGCGGAGAGGAGAATGCATTTGATGCATGGATGTGCTGCCTCAACAGGGAAGTAAAAGAAAATCCAACCACCACCTCCCAAAGGCAATTCGATAAATACTTGCTAAAATGTGCAGGGTTAGTGAGAAAGGGCAGGGGAGTGGGATTAATTGGATGGGCCTTACACGGGGCTAAGCTAATATCTGCACCCAACTCTCAGTTATGACAGGGGTAAAAGCTCTTGAGGTGAGTAGACTGTACACCTACCGACTTGGCCTTGCTGAGCAACTGGCGTATGGTGTCCTTAATGCTGTGAGTCTTGTCCCTTTGGAAGATGACCTGAGTGTCTGAGGGCAGGGAGGCACAGGGCTGAACTCTGGACCAGCCTAGGTCCAGCACTGGGGCCTCGGAGTCCGACTGCATGGGGAAGTAGGTGCCCGAGGTCAGCTCCGACTGCGTGTCCCCTGCTTCCCAGTCACTGTGGCTGGGCTCGGCCAGCCTGGCCACTCCGCCCCTCTGGCTGATGTAGGCGATCTCCAGCTCGGAGAGGAAGCCCAGCTCCCTCTCGCCAGCCAGTGCCCGCTTGTAGGCGGCGAGGCCGGACTCCAGCAAGGCGTCTGTCGCCAGCCTGGCCACTTCACTGTGACTAAGCTCCAGGCCGGAACTCTGCCTCCAGGGACACTTCACCTCCTCCAGCCTCTGAGCCAGTTTCCCTAGCGGCTTGCGGCAGTTGCCTTTGTGCAGCAAATTTCCATTTGCAGGCATCATCTTTTTTTTAAAAAAAACCTCTCCTTCCAAGGAACCTGTCTGACCACTACACCTCACTGTTGGAACTGTTTGCACTGCCTGCAACACGTAGTGCACAAAACAGCTCACTCTCCTAGAGGCTGAAACTTATACACAGCCACACCTCCCACCTGTTCACCTGCGTGCCAACCGGATCTGTACACACTGTTCAAAACTCCTCCCAGCGCAGCACTTACTCTTCCTTTAGGGCCTGGGAGGATTGCAAACAGAGATTGCTGCAGAAACTCAGCAGCAGAGAAAACACAGTATTTCGAGTCTAATGAGCCTTCTTCAGAACTAATCACATTATGCCTGCTGTCTATTTCTCTTACATTCTGTTCCACACCCCCCCCCCACCCCTAGCAGATTGGTGTTGGTGTTTTGTTTACTTTGCACCTAGTAGAAAGGATCTTAAGAACAGGTTAACAAGCCCTCGAGTGTATTCTTGCAAAAGCCCAGGGTACGAGGTGAAATTGCCAAGTGCAGAAAATAGGATGAGAATAATTGGGGACTACAAGGTGTAGAGCTGGATGAACACAGCAGGCCAAGCGGCATCAGAGGAGCAGTAAAGCTGACGTTTCCGGTCTGGACTCTTTTTCTGAAGAAGGGTCTAGGCACCAAACATCAGCTTTCCTGCTCCTCTGATGCCACTTGGCCTGCTGTGTTCATCCAGCTTCACTCCGTGTTATCCCAGATTCTCCAGCATCGGCAGTTTCTACTATCCAAGAATAGTTAGGTGCTTGTTTTTGACTGGCACAGACTCAACTGGCTGAAGAGCCTTATTGTGGACCACTTTGGCTCTGACCAATTCTGTCCCTCTCACATCCCATTTTACATCTCCCTGCTACCAACAACCCTTTTGTCTTCTGCACTGAGTATCCTCATCATCTGCCCTCTTGCTTTTTCTCTACCTCCGTCAAAAGTATTTAAAAAAACTTTCACTTCTGAGGACTTGAATGTTAACTCGGTTTCTCTCTCCACAGAATGTCTCTATATTTGTTCCAACATGGCTACTCTCCTGATCCCTAGGACATTTTGCATTCCCTACATCATTCACTTCTCCATCACACCAACAATGATGATGCAACTTCAGCTGCCCAGGTCTATATCTCCCAAAACCTCTCTTCCTTTAACATTTTCCTACTCCTAATCAAACTTTTGGATCACCTGCCCAAATGTCTCCTTTAATTCAGTTTCAATTTTTTTTTGTCAGATTTTGCTCCTGTGAAGCATCTTGGGATGGTTAAGGTGCTGTATAAATGCAAGTGTTTAAGGCCTATTGCGAAGGTCACAACATCAAATTCCAGTGTGGCAATGTGTGAGGCTGAATTTCACTTTTAGCTTCTGAGGAAGGGTCACTTGACCCGAAATGTTAATTCCGATCTCTCTCCACAGATGTTGCTAGACCTGCTGAGCTTTTCCAGCAATTTCTCTTTTTTGTTTATAATTTCTGGATGAATGATTCCTGCTGTCCCTCCGGTCGAGGTCACAACCACCATAAACATAGAAACATAAAAGATAGGAGCAGGAGGAGGCCCTTCTGCCCTTCGAGCCTGCTCCATCTTTCCTCACAATCATGGCTGATCGTCCAACTCAATAGCCTAATCCTGCTTTCTCTCCATTACTTTTGATCCCATTCACCCTAAGTGTTATATCTAGCCACCTTTTGAATATATTCAATGTTTTGACATCAGCTACTCCCTGTCATAACGAATTCCACAGGCTCACCACTCTTTGGGTGAAAAACTGTCTCCTCATTTCCATCCTAAATGGTCTACCCTGAATCGTCATACTGTGATCCCTGGTTCTGGACACACTCACCATCAGGGGCATCCTCCCTGCATCTACCCTGTCCAGTCCTGTTAGAATTTTATAAGTCTGTATGAGATCCTCCCTCATTCGCCTGAACTCTAGCGAAGACATCCCAACCTAGTCAGTCTCTCCTCACACATCAGATCTGCCATCCGCAGAATCAGCCTGGTAAACCTTCGTTGTACTCCTTCAAGAGCACAAATATCCTTCCTCAGAAGAGGAGACCAAAATGGTGCACAATATTGTAGGTGTGGCCTCACCATGGCCCTGTATAACAGCAATAACACATCCCTACTCCTGTACTCAAAACCTGTTGCAATGAAGGCCAACATACCATTTGCCTTCTTCACCACCTGCTGCACCTGCATGCTTACCTTCAACAACTGGTGCACAAGGATGCCCAGGTCCCACTGCACACTCCCCTCTCCCAATTCACAGCCACTCAGGTAGTAATCTGCCTTCTTGTTTTTACTTATGAAATGAATAACCTCACGCTTATCCAATTATACTGCATCTGCCATTGATTTGCCCGCTCACCCTGCCTGTTGAGATCATGCTGAAGAATCTCTGCATCCTCGTCACAGTTCACCCTCCCACCCTATTTGGTATCACCTGCAAACTTGGAGATGTTACATTTGTTCCCTCATCCAAATCATCAATATATATTGTGAATAGCTGGGGTCCCAGCACCAATCCCTGTGGCACCCCTCTAGTTACTGCCTGCCAATTTGAAAAGGACTCATTAGTTCTTACTCTTTGTTTCCTTTCTACAACCAGTTTTCCATCAACCTCATACACTTCCCCCAATTCCATGGTCTTTAATTCTACACAATAACCTCTTATGCTGGTCTTTTGTCAAACGCTTTCTGAAAGACCAAATATACCACATCGATTGACTTCCCCTTGTCAACTCTATTAGTTATATCTTCATGGAATTCCAACAGATTGGTCAAGCAGGATTTCCCCTTCATAAGTCCATGCCAACTCTGTCTGACCCTGCCACAGCTTTCTAAATGATCCGCTACAAAATCCCTGATAATGGATTCGAGAATTTTCCCACTACCAATGTTAGGCTTTGTCCGATGTCCAGCTGATCTGGTTCATTCCTCGAAACAGGAAATGGCTCAGTGTACTGGACACAGTGAAGGCCGTGAGCCCTGATAATATCGCAGTGAAATAGTGAAGGCCTGTGCTATTACCGCTCCCTGAACACTGTTGTTCCAGTAATGCTTTGGTCTGGCATCTACCAGAAAACATGAACAGTTACCCAACTAGATCCCACAGAAAAGGATGAATAAAAAGCCTCCAACTACTGTCACACCAACTGTAATACCAATTATCAAAGAGGCTCTGGAAGGAGTTATCGATTATTTTCATGAACATTTAGTTTGGATTATATAGGATTCACAGCAAAACTCACCTGTGTCAGTGTTTCTACTCTTTCTCTGCTTAAAGTCAGACCCTGGTTCAGTGTCTGCTGCTGATTCATCCTGAACTGTCTTCTCCGCATTTTTAGTTGGTTCCCACTCTCAGGCACAGGTCCCAGTGTTACCTCAGCCAGAGCCAAGCCCACCCTGATGGCATGATCCCAAGCTACGCCCTTTACCCAATCGGGTTAAGCAGCTCCCATGCCACTTTTATGCTCTATGTAAGTTTCTTCTCGATCTACTTCATCTCTTGCATCCTTAGTTTTTGCGCTCATCACAGCAAAGACGAAATAACTGAATGCCAGAGGACAGGTGAGAATAGCTGCCCTTAGCTTGGCTGGTTAGTTTGCAACATAATGTGGTGCCAACATCATGGCTGAGGTTACTATGAGGGTCTCTTCTTCTTGACCTCTCCCTTTGTCTGGGGTATGCTGACTCTCAGATTAAATGACCACCAGTTGTCTCGCTCTAACAAGAGAACAGCCCAGTGGTCTGGTAGAACTATGGAGGCTTTACCTTTTATTAAAGCAATAGTCAGCTAAAGATTGCACTGGCAGTGCCAACTTTGACTTTACACTCGAGTCTCTGGAGTGGGATTTGGATTGATAACATTCTTTTTTGATTTGATTTGAGTCATTGTCATGTGTACCTGCCTACAGTGAAAATCTTTGTTTGTGAGCAGTACCGGCAAATCATAGTGAGCAAGGGCATACAGATCACAGGATGAAAAAAGACTTGGACAGGTTACACCGTACAGGATATACGTGAGACAAGATCAGCCTGATTTGAAGTTAGACAGTCCATTCATCAGTCTAACAGCGGCAGGGATGAAGCTGTTCCTAAACCTGCTGGTGCGTGTGTTCAAGCTTGTGTATCTTCTGCCTGATGGAAGTGGTTGTAGGAGAGCATTACCGGGGTGGAAAGGTCTTTGATGATGTTGGCGGCCTTTCCATGGCAGCGGGTCTATGGTTGGGAGGTTGATTTGGGCTGTGCACTCAACATTCTGTAGTTTCTTATAGTCCTGGGCAGAGTGGCTACCGTGACAGGCCATTATGCACCCGCACAGTTTGCTTTCAATGGTGCATCTGTAGAAGTTGGTGAGGGACGTTATAGACATTCCAAATTTCCTGAGCTGCCTGAGGATGAAGAGGTATTGTTATGCCTTCATTGACCGTCGCATCTATGTGGGAAGCCCAGCACAAGTTGTCAGTTATCGTCATTTCTGGGAATTTGATGGTCTCAAATCCCGCTCCATGGATGTCAATGATCAATTCTTTAGTTCCGCTGACATTTAGAGAGAGGTTGCCTTCATTGCACCGTGTCATCGTTGTTAGATATCCATCCCACTGTGGTGGTGTTGTCAGCAAACGTGTGGATGATGTTCATTCAGAATTTGGCTACATAGTTGTGAGTGTACAGGGAGTACAGCAGGGGGCTGAGAACGCATCCTTGAGGGGGGCTCCAGTGTTAAGTGTTATCGTGGAGGAGGTGCAGCTGTCTATCTTCACTGATTGCGGTCTGTGGGACAGAAACTGACGATCCAGTTACAGAGCCAACGGCAGCTGTATTCTACCTCCAAGTGGAGAATACTAACCAGCGAACCATGGCATGTTTCTGAAATTAGGCTGAAACCAATTGAAACAAACCTAATAGTTGGAAAATTGGACAGGAAAGTCATAGGCACAACACATTACTCTTGACTGAAAATTTGAGAATGCTAGATTCTGAGTCAATTAGATTCCCAAAGTAGAGTGTCACACCAGTAGGGAAGGTGATGGAATAATGGTGGTGTCACTAGATGAGTAATCCCAAAGTCCAAGCTGCTGATATGGTTCAAAACTCGTTATGGTAGCTGGTAGAATTTAAATTCCAGGAACAAACTTCGAAGTTAATGAGATAAACCAGTCTTAATAATGGTAGCCATTAAATCATTACTGATTCTGACTCCACATACACAGCTGAACTGCATTCCGAAATGGCCAAGCAGGCTACTCTGTTATATGTAGGTAACAAATGCTGGTCTAGCCAAGGATGCCCACATCCCATCAAAGAACAATGGAAAATCAAATACTTATATTATGAACTGTCTTTTCTTTAACGGGTATAAGTCCATTATTTAATTTGCAGTTTTGTTGCTAACCTTTATTTCCAATATATTCCAACAGGCGAGGTGATGGCGTGGTCATGTTATCGCTGGACTGTTAATCCAGAGACCCTGGTAATGTTCTGGGGGTATGGGTTTGAATCCTGCCATGGGAGACGGTGGAATCTGAATCCAATAAATATCTGGAACTAAGAGTCTAATACCGACCATGATTTAATTGTTGATATTCGGGGGAAAGCCCATCTGGTTCACTCATGCCCTTTGGGGAAGGAAACTTCCATCTGAGGAGCGGGAAAGTCAATGTTTCAGGCCAAAATCTTTTGTCAGGATTGGGGAGGGGTAGGGGAGTGCAGAAATTATTAGAGGGCTGGGGTGGGGTCTAGGGGAAGGATAAGAGTGATGGTGATAGGTGGATGCAAGTAGGAGGTTATGGTCCATGGGAAGGGTGGAGCGGATAGATGAGTAGGAAGATGGACAGTGATAATGGGACAGGTTAAGTTAGCTCATTGAGATGAGGGGGAGGGCTGGAATGGGATAAGGCTGAGAGACTTTGAAGCTGGTGAAGTTAATGCCACCTATCACCATGTCTCCTACCCTTCCCCCAGCACCACTACCCTCCCCATCCCTGACAAAGAGTTCTGGCCTGAAGTACAACATACCTGCTCCTCACATACTGTCTGACCTGCTGTGCTTTTCCAGCCTCACACCTACAGACTCTGACTTCCAGCATCTGCAGTTCTTACTGTCTCAAATGTTCCCTGGACTCATTATTTTGTCGCCCCTTGTCCAACAGCAAGTCTTTACACAAACACACACAAAATCACAAATAAAAGCAGAAATTGCTGGAAAGGCCAGCAGGTCTGGCAGCATCTGTGGAAAGAAATCAGAGTTAACATTTTAGATTTAGTGACCCTTCCTCAGAATTGAGGAAGTCTTTACTGTTTGCAGAACTTGGCAAGTCTTTAATGTTTGTGGAAACTTGTCGTGGGTGATTTGACTATCCCACTTTGTATATAACAACAGTATACTTCGGAAGCACTTAATTGGTTGTAAGTGCTTTGGGAAATCCTATGGTGTGGCCTGGAATTAGCTAGATCTGAAATCAAATGGTGTGATATTAGTCATGAACAAGGCACGCTGTGCTTGGATGTTATTTATTTACCACTACTTTTAAACAGAGATGTCAATAAACCAAAAATCTCTCAAGAATTTTAATAAGCAATGATGACTACTTCCCAACAATATTGTTCAAGAATATACATATTATTTAACATGACTGCAGCAAACAACAGTGCACACGCAATTTAGCACAAATATAATATTTTGCACTACCCACCATGTAACATAGAAACATCAGAATAGGCCATTGAGCCTGCTTTGCCTTTCAGTATGATCATGGCTGATCATTGACCTACATACTCTAATCCTGCCATCTCCATCACCAACACCTTCACCCCTCCAATTCCCTTTTATTCCTTTGTGCATAAGTGCTATATCTGCCTCCTTCTTGAAAACACAGATTTTTTACCCCAGAATGTTGCTGAATTCAATATAAAGTGAACAATTAAACACTGCTGCACATATCAAATGTACAATGAATGTGTAAAAGATAATTATGTTTAAACTCTGCTTGGACAAAGAGAGATGAGACTGATGGTTGGGTGAAGTCATTCATTAGACCTTTTCCAGCTGTATTCTCCAAGAGCAAATTGGTGCTTAATTGAAGAAATATGTTTAATTTTCTAATTGATTGGCAATTTCTAATAGGAGCAAAAATGATGGCTATAGTATTGGTATTAAACTTGTTATTTATGTGAATCACTTGGGCTCACATAGTCTCAGATTTGTGGACTTGATGTATGAATGGGAGAAAGAGACAGTGATCGTTTGGGCAATGCCCAATTTACTCAAACTTTTTTTTTGCCAAGTATCTGCCCTGTAGCTCTTAAACCCGCTTTGACTGTTTCCAGCCTGTAGCTGGTGTTTTAGACCCAACACCGACATGTGCAGATCAATTGGAATATTTGCTCAGCCTTTCTGTTATGAGTTTCAGCTGTAGATCAGAGTACATCACTGGTATAATTAGCATCTTTACCATTCAAATGTCAAGAATTTGCAAAATTTCCATCAAATCTTCACTGAGCCCTTCACTCTCACCCTCCTCATTGTAAACATCCCCAGCCTCAGCTCATGATTATCTCCAACCTCACCATAAAACCCGCAGACAAGGGAGGCACAGTGGTAGTACGGCGCACTGACCTTTACATTGCCGAGGCCAGACGCCAACTGTCCGACACCTCCTCCTGCCACTCCCTGGATCATGATCCCAACCCCGAGCACCAAACCATCATCTCCCAAACCATCCACAACCTCATCACCTTAGGTGACCTCCCACCCACAGCCTCCAACCTCCGTTCCCCAACCCTGCACCGCCCACTTCTATCTCCTTCCCAAAACCCACAAACCCTCCTGCTCCTGCCCCACTGAACTTATCTCCACCTATCTGGACTCCATTTTCTCCCCCTTGGTCCAGGTTGTGGCTTCCTCTGCATCGGGGAAACCAAGCGAAGTCTTGGGGACCTCTTTGCAGAACACCTGTACTCGGTTTACAATAAACAACTGCATCTCCCAGTCACAAACCATTTCCACTCCCCCTCCCATTTCTTAGACGACATGTCCTCCTGCAGTGCCATAATAATGCCACCCGAAGGTTGCAGGAACAGCAACTCATATTCCGCTTGGGAACCCTGCAGCCCAATGGTATCAATGTGGACTTCACCAGCTTCAAAATCTCCCCTCCCCTCACCGCATCCCAAAACCAGCCCAGCTCGTCCCCTCCCCCCACTGCACCACACAACCAGCCCAGCCTGTCCCCGTCTCCCTAACCTGTTCTTCCTCTCACCTATCCCTTTCTCCCACCTCAAGCTGCACCTCCATTTCCTACCTACTAACTTCATCCCACCCCCTTGACCTGTCCGTCCTCCCCAGACTGACCTATCCCCCCCCCACTTCCCCACCCATACTCTCCTCTACAGGCTCCATCCCCGTCCCTTTAGCTTGTCTGTCTCCTCTCTACCTATCTTCTCCTCTATCCATCTTCGATCCGCCTCCCCCTCTCTCCCTATTTATTCCAGAACCCTCACCCCATCCCCCTCTCTGATGAAGGGTCTAGGCCTGAAACGTCAGCTTTTGTGCTCCTGAGATGCTGCTTGGCCTGCTGTGTTCATCCAGCTCCACACTTTGTTATCTTGGATTCTCCAGCATCTGCAGTTCCCATTATCTCTGAGTTCAAATGAGGCTGTAATGACACAGCTGAATGATGCGTGTTGTTCAATATTCCTCTGACTCCTGCCTCGTCGCTACCCTTCTGTTCTGCCCCCTGTCATTGGTGTGCCGTGCCTGTAGCTGCCCAAATCTTCAACTCTGGAATTCCCTCCTTCACCCTATCCTGCTCCCTTCCTCCTTTTAAAGATAGTTTAGAGGCACTGAATTCAGGACAAGAAGCACATTTTGTCCTCTTCTCGATTTCAATGTCAATGAAATATTTTGATTTTTGCATTGCTGTTTAGATGTATCGCTGTCACGTGAAACACAAAATTCATCCTTATCAAGAAGTGGTTGGGCAAACGATTAATGAAGGTGAACTCTGCCCAGTGAAAGCAATTGGGCACTGTTTTCTCAAGCTGCTGGGTATTAATAGAAGCTCACTACACCCACCAGCTGACAGAAATCATGTACTGCATCACTCACAATAAAAAACATTTGCTGATGACGGTTCAGAGATAGTAGGAACTGCAGATGCTGGAGAATCTGAGATAACAAGCTGCAGAGATGGATGGGGCCATTCCCCTGTAACCCACGCACCCCTGAACACTACAGGCAATTTAGCAGGCCAGGCAGCATCAGCGGGGCAGGAAGGCTGATGTTTCGGTTCCAGGCCCAAAATGTCAGCTTTCCTGCTCCTCTGATGCTCCTGGGCCTGCTTTGTTCATCCAGCTGTACACCTTGCTGATGATGATTTGTCAGTTTTCAACATTGCATCAGTGCAAAATCTTTTCCTCTCCCTTAAAAATAGAAAACAGGAAAGAATGCAGACAAACAAGATTTTAAAATTCCCTCGAGACTGAAATTTAAAAAATAATAAGTTTAAAATTATTAGTAGAAGATCAAGACAAGAGTTGATCAAACATATCACTGAGAAGCAAGAGTAGGCCATTCAGCCCCTTGAGTCTGTTCTGCTGTTCAGTAAACTCATGGTTGATCTGATTCCAATCTCAAGTCTACATTCCTGTCTACCCTGATAACCTTTCACCCTCTCCCTTAACGGGAATCCATCCACCTCTGTCTTAAAAATATTTCAGGATCTGCTTCCAACTTCTCAGGAAGGTAGTTCCAAAAACTCACCATGAAAAATAATCATTTCATCTCTGTTTTAAATAGGTGACCCTTAGTTCTAAATTCTTCCTTAAACATCCTCTCCACATTCACCTGGTCAAAACCTTGCAGGATCAAGTCTCTTCAAACATTCTAAGCTCCTGTGGAAACAAACCTAGCCTATCATATTTGGGGTGGCACGGTGGCTCAGTGGTTAGCACTGCAGCCTCACAGCATCAGGAACCCGGGTTCGATTCCAGCCTCAGGTAACTGTCTGTGCAGAGTTTGCACATTCTCCCCCCTGTCTGCGTGGGCTTCCTCTGGGTGCTCCGGTTTCCTCCCAAAGTCCAAAGATGTGCAGGTTAGGTGGATTGGCCATGCTAAATTGCCTGTAGTGTTCAGGGGTGAGTGGGTTATAGGGGAATGGGTCTGGGTGGGATGCTCGAAGGGGCGGTGTGTACTTGTTGGGCCAAAGGGCCTGTTTCCACACTGGAGGGAATCTAATCTAATCTACACGGTAAGGCCTTCTATTCCATCTATTAGTCTAGCAACACTTTCTCCAAACTGTCTCCAATGCACTTACATCTTTCATTAAATAAGGTGACCGACACTGTGCAGAGTACTCCACATGTGGTCTCACCAATGGCCTGTATAATTGAAACATAAATTACCTCCTTTAGTACTCAGTTCCCCTCACAATAAATTGTAATATTTTGTTAGCATTCCTCATTATTACTGTATCTGCACAGTAGGCTTTTGTGATCCATGCATGAGGACACTCAGATCTGTCTGCATTTCAGAGCTCTACAATCTCTCATCATTTAGATAATACGCTTTTTTCTCATTCTTCCTGCCGAAATGGACAATTTCTCAATTTCCCACATTTTACTCCATCTGCCAGATCTTTGTCCATTCACTTAACCTACGTAAGTGCCTCTGTTGCTTCTTGATGTGCTCTTCAAACTTACTTTCCTAATTATCTTTGAATTATTAGCAAATTTATTGTCAAGTCCTGCATCTGAAACTTCTTTATAAGCTGTAAAAAATGGAAATTCCACATCATAAGATAACAAAGTGTGGGGCTGGATGAACACAGCAGGTCAAGCAGCATCTCAGGAGCACAAAAGCTGACGTTTCGGGCCTAGACCCTTCATCAGAGAGGGGGATGGGGTGAGGGTTCTGGAATAAATAGGGAGAGAGGGGGAGGCGGACCGAAGATGGAGAGAAAAGAAGATAGGTGGAGAGGAGAGTATAGGTGGGGAGGTAGGGAGGGGATAGGTCAGTCCAGGGAAGACGGAAAGGTCAAGGAGGTGGGATGAGGTTAGTAGGTAGGAAATGGAGGTGTGGCTTGAGGTGGGAGGAAGGGATGGGTGAGAGGAAGAACAGGTTAGGGAAGCAGAGGATTGCTGGGCTGGTTTTGGGATGCAGTGGGGGGAGGGGAAGAAATGGGCTGGTTTGGGGATGCAGTGGGGGAAGGGGAGATTTTGAAGCTTGTGAAGTCCACATTGATACCATTGGGCTGCAGGGTTCCCAAGCGGAATATCTTCTGCTTGGGAACCCTGCAGCCCAATGGTATCAATGTGGACTTCACAATCTTCAAAATCTCCCCTTCCCCCACCGCATCACAAAACCAGTCCAACCTGTCTCCATTTCCCTAACCTGTTCTTCCTCTCACCCATCCCTTCCTCCCACCTCAAGCCGCACCTCCATTTCCTACCTACTAACCTCATCCCACCTCCTGTCTGTCTTCCCTGGACTGACCTATCCCCTCCCTACCTCCTCACCTATACTCTCCTCTCCACCTATCTTCTTTTCTCTCCATCTTCGGTCCGCCTCCCCCTCTCTCCCTATTTATTTCAGGATCCTCTCCCCATCCCCTTTTTCTGATAAAGGGTCTAGTCCCGAAACGTCAGCTTTTGTGCTCCTGAGATGCTGCTTGGCCTGCTGTGTTCATCCAGCTCCACACTTTATTATCTTGGATTCTCCAGCATCTGCAGTTCCCATTATCTCTGAAATCCCACATCACTCATTATAACTTGCCAATAAGAAAATGATTAATTGATGCCTAAATAATTAATTGACATTTCCAGATAGACAATCTTCTAGCCATACCAATATGTTATGTACAAAATGCTCTGTACCATGACCTTTGTTTGCTGCAATACCTTTTGACGTGACACCTTTTCAAATGCCTTCTTAAAATCTTAGTACCGAACATGCACTGGTTCAGCTTTATCTACAGCATTTGTTACTTTCTCAAAAACTCCAAAAAATTAGTTCAACATGATTTCCCTTTCACAAAATCATGTTGACTCTCTGATTATCTTGAACTTTTCCAGACGCCCTGCTTTAACAGCTTTAATAAGAGTTGTTAACATCTTCCCAATGACAGCTGTTAAGCAGACTGTTCCGTTACTTCCTATCATGCTCCATTTTTGAATAATGGAGTTACATTTAATATTTTCACTCTAATGGAACCATCATTAAATCTGAGAAATTTTGGAAACATAAAACTAATGCATCAACTCACATTAGTCAGCTGTTTTAAGACTGTTATCTAAAGTCTGTTAAGAGAGGGTGGTTCGCCTGTGGAATGAGCTTCCTGAGGAAGTGGAGGATGTGGGTACAGTTACAACATTTAAAAGACATTTAGATAAGTACATGAAAAGGAATAGTTTGTAGGGATATGGGCCACGAGCAGGCAGGTGGAACGAGTTTGGTTTGGGGCACTAATGACTTACTCAGTATCACTGCTGTCCCTTACAGATGGAAACTATCAACATTCCCTGGTCTGGCTTATACATGACTCCAGACCCACGACAATGTGGTTACCTCTTAACTGTCCTCTGGCCAATCAGGAATAGACAGTAAATGCTGGGCCAGCCAGTGATGCTCACATCCTGTGAATGAATAAAACAAAAAATTCTCCAATGTGGTTACTGTCAGGGGCCTTTATGTCATTCCCATGAGTGCTTTCATCATTTTGCATCTTTAGCCAAATCTCTTCTTCATTCTTGTTTCCTGAGCTCGGGTCAGCCTCCTCTATTTTGTGAACACCTTCACTAATGAATAGAGACATCCGTCCACCTTCCCCCAGCTTCCTGTTCTTCCTAAGGGACACATGAACCTCAAAGTTCAGGTCCCAATGTATGCCATCCTGCAGCAAAGGCTTTACAGTGAACTTACGTATTTCTACATGCACTCAGGTTAACTTCTTTACTTCAAATATGACATCTGCTCAGATACAAAGCCTTTAGTTTGGTCCTGTTATTATTTATGAAGCCTTTAGCCTTATTTGTTGATGTACCTTTATATCTGTGATCTCTATCCCTCCCTGTCTCGGTCTGTTTAACATGTCCCACCTTCCTCTCTTGTCTCATTTCTGCTGTTAGGTTTGCCATATCTTTTCAAATGTGAGCCTTTTCCCCATTGTTTAGATTAAAACCCTCTCCTCTGCCTTAGTTATGCAACAGACATGGACACTGACTCTGGCATCATTCCGTGCCATCCTAAAAGCACGGACCTCAGTCTCCCCAGTGATGGGGAGTACCTCTGAAACTGGAACCCACTTACCCTATACCAATCTTTGAGTCATGTATCAATTTCTTTAATCTTATTTTCCCTACGTCAATTTGCTTGTGGTTCAGATCCATATATTATCACCTTTCAGGTTCTGATTCTTAATTTCATGCCTAGCTACTTACACTGACTGCAGAAACCCATTTCTCGATCTGCTTGTGTTGTGGATTCCTACACAGATTAGAATGCCTCGGCTCTTCTCCTCTCAGTTTAACTTCCTCTCCAGCTCACAGCAAATATCCTGCACCCTGGCACAAAACAGGCAACACTGCCGACTGTACTCTCGTTCTTTGCTGCAAGGAACAGAGTTGATCTCCCACACTACACTGTACTCTGCTGCTGCTAAATTTTGTTCCCCAATCTGAATGGATTTCTATACCACAGTGCCATGGATAGTTAGCACAACCATCCTCCAGCTCTCCCACTCATCCAGACAAGCTGAAAGGTCTTCAATTCTCTCAGTCAATTGCAAATTCTAAGGCTGATGCACTTCTGCCTTCTAGGTCCCCTTACCCGCTGAAATTACAGCCATACTCCCTTGTCCTTGACAACTGATCAAATCAAAAGGCCTAATCCTAATGGATGTGGCTGCCTCCTGGTACAAAATATCCAGATAGAACTTGCCCCTCCCTGATGTATCTTAGTGTCTGCCCTGATGTATCTTAGTGTCTGCTCCTCAGCCTCCAGCTCATAAACTCTGAGACAAAGCTCTTGGACCAGGGAATATTTATAATGAATATGTTGCCCAGTATCCCACTGGCATCCAGGAACTCCCACATCCTGTAGCCATGACACATCACCTGTTCTTAATAACAAGGAGTGAAGCTGGATGAACACAGCAGGCCAGGCAGCATCAGAGGAGCAAGAAAGCTGATATTTCTGGTCTGGACTCTTCTTCAGACCATTTTCTTGTTATGTCAGACTCCAGCATTGGCAGTTCCTACTATCTCACCTGTTCTTGATGTGTTTTAATTAACTCTTTTAGTTATTTTATTCAATTCTTTACTTCTCTTTTTCACATGCTTTGTTAACATTACCTCCTATTCCTATACTATTTTAAACCTTAAGAATAGAATAGACTTTAACTACTTACTACATATGCATGAAACAACTAGATGCTTCCCCTGACTAAGAACCAGTTCTACCAGGATTAGCTGTAATACCCCCCAGGACATGCCTGGGTTATGAAAGAACCGATACATATGCCAAACATTTCTTAGAATTGAACAGGTGTGATATGCAAAGTATTCTCCCACAGGCATTAAAAGCAGCTTATCGTTTCATAAAGATGTGTCAAACCTACACAGGTACCTCTTCCAAACTCCTGCATTGCCAGGCTAATATCTGCTAAAGGACAGAAAATCTGTCAGACTTCATTACTGTCTGGAGTCCCTGGGTGTGTGTTGATCATCTAAATGGTCTTGAAGCCTAGTCAACAAGATTCAGGAACATGGCCATAGTAGAAGTTGCCATATGTAGGGGATGAATAGATCAGTGAAACTCCTTTCAGACACTTCTTAAAACATCTTTCTTTTAGTAAGGTTTCAGGGTGCTTGTCACAATATTCCTTTATATCCTTCGATATCAAATTTTGTTTGATTATGCTTTGGCATCACACATTAAAGGTACAATGTTCTTATATACAAGTTATTGTTGCTGTACATCATACCTCTCAGAAACTCTGTAAGGAACCCTGTTCGTTATTTGCTGAGCAACAGTTAATGTTACTTGTTTAAACAAAGACAGCAGCTAACAGCAATGAGACAAGCAATGCCCAGTTAAACTGGTTCTGGATGTTTGAGGGAAGAATGCTACTTCGCAACATTGCCAAAGGATTGTCACTGCCTCTCTGACCTCTTCAACGATTTAACAGTTCAGCTAGAGAACCGTTGACAATGCAGCTTCCCCTCCACACTGCACTGAAACACCAGTCACATCTGGGATTGAGACTCAGACCACAATCGGCCAACCCTGCCATGCAAACGCTTGTAATGGCCATCTTGTTTTCTATCGACTCAATTTGGAATTTCGCAGATTGTCTGCAAAATTTGTGGAGAGGTGTATCTTATATCTTTTCTTCCTGGGATGCAGTTTGGTCTGTATTTTGCAGTGCTTCACACACAGAAACCTGGGAGACTGCTGCAGTTCCACTTTTAAATTGCCTCTAAGCATTTGTCATGTTCACTGCACTTCCACAATTCAGCCACAAGGTGGAACACGAGGTTTGGGAGAGTTACATTGGAAAAGTGGAATTGTGCACGAAATGTAATTCTTTCATTGAGTGGAACACGTCTCCACAATTTTCACCTCTTTTCCTGCCCATACTTTCTGTTTTCTTTCTGGCTCTGGACTCTATCTGACAGGACTGGATACATGGAACAGGAAGGAGAAGGGTCATTCGGCCTATCAAGACTGTTCTACCACGGAAAAACTCATGGCTGATCTGAAGGTAATTTCAAACTCACACTCTTGCCCCCCTCTCAATAGCCTTCCTTGTAAAGAACCTACACACCTCTGCCTTAAAAATATTCAAGGAAGGGCTTTTTCCCTGGGTGGGGGAGTCCAAAGCTAGAGGGCATACATTTAAGGTGAGAGGGGAAAAATTTAAAAGGGACTTAAGGGGCAACTTTTTCACGCAGAGGGTGATGCATGTACGGAATGAGCTGCCAGAGGAAGTGGTGGAGGCTGGTACAATTACAATATTTAAAAGGCATCTGAACAGGTACATGAATAGGAGGACTTTAGAAGGATGTGAGCCAAATGGGGGCAAATGGGACAAGATTAACTTAGGGCATTTGTTCGGTAAGGACAAGTTAGACCAAAGGGTCTCTTTCTGCGCTGTGTATCTCTGCGACTTTGCTTCTACTGCCTCTCCAGACTCATAACTCAGTGAGAATATAAGTCTAATTGTGGTTTTAAATGGGCAATCCCTGACTTTTAAACAATGGTCCTAGTTCTAGATCCTCCCATTACAGCAGACATCCTCTCCACATCAATCCTGTCAAGACTCCTCGGGATTGTATATATTTTAATCAAGTGCCTTTTCCTGTTCTAAACTCCAACAGATACAAGGTGAACCTGTCCAAACTTTCCCAGAAGACAGATCCTCCAGTCCAGATAGTGGTCTAGTAAATTTTATATGAATTGCCTCCAACTCATTTACATCCTCTTTAAATGAGCAGGCCAATATTGCACACAGTACTCCTGATGTGGCCTCACCATGAAGAGCTGCAAGTTATCCAGAACCCTGGTTAGATGGAGGAATCTTTTCAGTTCTGGCCACAGTACCTCAGTATTTGCCTTGAAATGGTTTGTAGCAGTTTGGACAGAATATTACAGAAGGAATAACATTTTGACATTTGACTTCATCGATTCTGTTTGTATTCCCTTGAATAGAAAATATTAAAGGCTGATTTAATTGAGCTGCTATTCATGGTACACCTGCCCTACCCTCAACTCATCTCTTTTAGTTACTTTCCTACTCACCTTATGACCTCCCTGAGCTTCACCTGTCCGTGAGATTATGTTCTGTTCCCTCAAAAGCTTGTACCAATAGATTCAAGAACAGTTGTTCCCTGCTGTTATTAGATTTCTGAATGGACCTCTCAAATTTCAAATCTAATGTTGATCATTCTTGTTGTGCATCTTCTTCGCAGTGGTAACTGTCCATTCCTCACCCTGTTCAATCACCCTACAATCTTTGTATGTAATGATCTGGCTGTACTGCACACAAAACAGAACTTTTCACATATGTGCATGTGACAATAATAAATCAAATTAAAACAAATCAGATCAATTCTATTCCCATTAGTCTGCTGATCACCCAACTTCCCTTCCCTGTCTTCATGTTAATAATCATTTTTAAGCATTGTCCACCTCTAAAGATTCTTTTTAAAAAATGATCTCAATTCCATCGCCCTTGCAAACTATGACCCCTCTCCAACTTCCCTTTCCTCAACAAAGTTCTTGATTTATTTGCCACCTTTCAAATCTTTACCCATCTTTCCCGAAGCTCTACATTAAGTCCTACCAGTCAGGTTTCTGCTTCTGCACCAGAATCAAAGTAGCTCTCATTAAAGACACAGCTACTTCCAATCTGCATGTGACAAGGTTAAGCTGTCCTGCCTCCTTGTTCACCCCCAGCCTTTAGCCTTTGACTCAATGCTATGGCATCCCACTCAGCTCCTCTTCACTGTTGTCCAAGTGGGTGGGACTGCTCTCATAACCCAATGATATCTGGAGAATCAATTACATCAGCTTCTCCGACTGCTCTTGCAGTATTCCCCAAGCGTCTATCCTCAAGCCTTCCTATTCCCTATCTACATATTCTCCTTCAGTGACATAATCTGGACACACAATATTAGTTTTCACATGTACATAAATGATACCAGAGGACACAGTTCCAGAACCAGAGGACACAGTTTAAAAATAAGGGGTAGGCCATTTAGAAGAGAGTTGAGGAGAAACTTCTTCACCCAGAGAGTGGTGGATATATGGAATGCTCTGCCCCAGAAGGCAGTGGAGGCCAACTCTCTGGATAGTTTCAAGAAAGAAATGGATAGAGTTCTTAAAGATAGTGGAATCATGGGTTATGGGGATCAGGCAGGGACAGGATATTGATTGTGGATGATCAGCCATGATCATAACGAATGTTGGTGCTGGCTCGAATGGCCGAATGGCCTACTCCTGCACCTATTGTCTATTGATACCCAGTGTACTACACTACCATCTCCCTTGACTCCTCAACTTTCGCTAAATTATTAGATTGGCTTTAGTACTTGATAAGAAGGAATGTCCTCCAGTTAGAAAATCCATTTGTTTTAGATCCCTGCTACAAACTTCATTCCCCAACCCTCTGTGAAATTACACCAGTCCGTTTCCAACCTTGATGTTACATCGATCCCGATTTGAGCGTTTGACCTATCTTGTGCCATTAGTACAAGCACCCATTCCCAGCCCTACAGCATCACCCAATTCCATCTACTGCTGAAGACTCTGATTATCTCTATTACCTACCCACATGACAACGCTAACATTTCTGGCTGATATCCCTTATCTTCTACGTAAACTTAGTATTTGTTGTATAATTGCACAGATCTCAGGAACATTTACGTTACATTTATGACAGCCAGATGACATCTCATTATGAGATTCTCCAATATACAAAGTTTTCATCTTACATTCAGTCCAATAGTGAGTCAAACTGCAACAATGTTAAGCATACAATGTAAGAGCAACATGAGTAAGCAAAGAACCCATACTGTATATGTAAGTCAGCAATTACACTGAAGCCTAGCAATCATAATAGATGAACAGTTGTCAGTACACTGTCTGTCTCTTTACAGATAAAAGGGGAGACCATGGCATATCTGATTTGAAAAATGGCAGTTTACAAGAGGAAAAGGAAAGCTCAGAATCTCAGAAGTGCCATGGCAAGGAAGGAGGCTATTCAGCCCTTCATGTTGTGTTGGCTCTCCAAATGAGTATCTTAACCTGCTGTCACTCTCTTGCCTTCCGCCAGCACACATGCACAATGTTTCTATTCAAATCTAATGGCATTTCGAATACGTCTGTTGACTTTGCCTCCAGAGTGTCAGGCAGTACATTCCAGATGAGAGCAACCTATTAATGCAAAAGTACTTTTTCACCTCACATTTGCTTCTTTTGCAAATCACTTCAAATCTCGTTCTTGATCCTTTTACGAATGAGAACAGCTTCTCCCCATCTACTCTACCCAGACCACTCAGGGATTTGGAAAATCTGTCAAATCTCCTCTCAGCCACTTTCTTCCCAGGGATAAGAGGCCCAACCATTCCAATCCATCATCATAATTTAAGTTTCTCATCTTTGCAACCATTCTTGTAGATCTCTATCCCCCCTCTCCAATGCACACACATTTTTTCTGCAATGTGGCTCTCAGAACTGTATACAAAATTCCAGCTGAGATCTAACAAGTGACCAGTACAAGGTCAGCATCACTCTGTGCTCTTTTACTCTGTGATGCTATTAATAAAGCCGACAATGCCATGTTTATTTTTATTAATTAACAGGATGAGGGCCACGCTGGCTAAGGCAGCATTTATTGCCCATCCCTAATTGCCCAGAGAGCTGTTCAGACTCAACCACATTGTAGTGAGTCTGGAGTCACATGTAGGCCAGACCAGGTAAGGATGGCATTTCCCTCCCTACAGACATTAGGGAATATTAACGACCTTCTCCCTGTCCTACTATTGCTCAGTAATCCGTGCACATATAGACTCAAATCCCTCTGCTCAGGTATCCCTTTTAGACTTGTACCCCAGGTTTTGTATTTCCATATCTTCCTACCATATTACACAACCTCATACCTCCCTAAATTAAACTTCATCTGCCACTATCTACCCAGTCCACCAACTTGTCTGTGTCCTTTTGAAGTTCTACACCTCCTCCTCACAGTTTATAATTCTTTCAAGTTTCTTACTGTCTGCAAACTTTGAAACTGACTGCAAAGTAAGGATAAAGAACAATGCAGCACAGGAACAGGCCCTTCGACCCTCCAAGCCTGTGCTAACACATTTTGCCCTTCCATACTAAAACTGGCTTCACTTACAGGATCCATATATATATATATATATATGTATATATGTATACATACATACATATATATCCATATATCCATATCCATATCTCTTCCTGTTTGTGTATCCATCCAGGTGTTTCTTTAATGTTGCTATTGTGTCGGCTTCCACCACTGCCTCTGGCAGTGCATTCCAGGCACTCACCACCCTTTGTGTGAAAAATCTGCCTTACACATCTCTTTTAAAATCCATCCCCCCCCTACACCTTGAACCTGTACCCCCTAGTAATTGACTCCTCCACCCAGGGGAAAAGGCCTCATACTTTTCACTGAATCCGTACCATTCACGACCATATAAACTTCTATCAGGTCGCCCCTCAACCTCCTGTATTCCAGTGAAAACAAACCCAGTCTATCCAACCTTTCTTCATAGCTAAAATCCCCCATACCAGGCAAATCCTGACAAACCTTTTCTGTACCCTCCCCAAAGCACCCACATTCTTCAGGTGACCTGAACTGTACGCAGTAGATCTAGTTATTAATAGTTACCAGGAAAAGCAAGGGTCTCAACTCAAACCCTGGGGAATTCTACTAGAAAATTTCCTGCATCTTGTAAAATATCCATTGACCATTACTCTCTGTGGCACAGTAAACCTGGAATGAAGTACACTCCAGAATGTTCAAAAGGAACATCTGAACATAGATTGGCTGAAAGTCTAGCGGAACTGGTCATTATCTCTGAACCTGTCAAATTTTTCAGGAAAGCACTTCTGGACAACTTAAAGACTATACTGCTGACACATGTGCAAGGGAAGATGCAACTGCAAAGCTATTGTGGGCTGATGCCATCTTCAGCTGTGGGACTCTACAATACAAGCATATGGACGTACAAGGAATAGCATAGGTTAGATGGGCTTGAGATCGGTATGACAGGTCAGCACAACATCGAGGGCTGAAGGGCCTGTACTGTGCTGTAATGTTCTATGTTCTATGTTCTAATAACTATTGCAGCAGTTAACAGGGTCAGCTAGACATGAAAATCTTCAATAAGATGTGGATTGTCTTATCCACTGAAACAGCATCCAGCATTTTGTGACAAATACAAGCAATGGTCTAGAAGAGGTCATTGGGTTAAAATACACAAATCCAAGTGTTCAGAGAAACCTAAGGGAAACACAATACCCCACAGTAGCACTGCCAACCGGAAACAACGTCAGGGTCGCAGGTGAAATGATGTTCCCATGAATATGGAACGCAGGAAAACCAACTCAAAAGATTGCAAAGCACCTTAGGTCAATGGCCATGTCACTGCTGATAGTAATTCACTTCACTCACAATGGATTTAATACCTCTTTCATGCCTGCCCCACCTCCCTGCTTCAGCGCAGTCTGTTTAAACAATGAAAAAAGGGAACTCAGACAAGGTGCTTTTTGAGTAGCAGGAGTTGAGTGTGTGCATCTGGGCCAGAACATCTGCTTTAATATTAATGATGTTGGATGAAGTATAAACATTAGACAATATTCCCTTGCTCTCCTTTGAATAGTGTCATAGTATCTTGTGATATTGCTGTCACTTTAGAAGGTTATTTTGTCCCTTTTTTTTGGAAAGAGAAGTTATAAAGGTAAGGGGCCCTGAGCAGCCTGCCAGGACCACCAGAGTAAACAACTTGAGACTCGTTGGGTCTTTTTTTAAAACAACCTGAATAGGTGTGGCCATTGTCTCTCAGATCCAGATTTCTGGGCTTTGTGTTCTTTCCCCCCCAGTAACTCTGGTGAGTTGGAAGCTTCAGTGAATGATTCCTAGCTGCTCCTTTCTCCGAAATGTCTCCATGTTTTTTCCTCCTGGATCAGGGAACTGCACGTAGGAATCAATGTCTGAACTTGTCGTTTTTTTTTAACCAAGGGGTGTGTTTATGGAATGTTACTGCTGCAAAAATTGGAGGCCTATGATTGCACGAGGTAGGTTTCCATTCTTTTATTGCAGCTGCAGCAGCAGGAGCCGGAGCGGTGAGAGCAAGGAGCAGGGTCCTGCCGGGAAGGTAAGTTCTTTACTTCGGCAGCAGAGCTGAGTGGGAGCGGCTGAATTGCGCTCTGGGAAAGTGAGTCAACTGATATATTTGGGCAGTGGCTAAACCCGAGGCACTAAACGTGTAGTGTCTCCCACCCACGCTCCTCCTCTGACCCAAAAAAATACTCTGCCGTGTTGATAAGGTAAGGGTTTTTCCTTTCCTTTTTTAAATAGTGTGCTGGTAAGTAGAGTGAATTGGTACAAAGCTTTTTTCAGTTTTATTATGAGATATTATAGTACAACAAAGTTAAATGAGTAAAAATGGCAGGAGATCCCAGACCCGTGTTATGGTCCTCTTGCTCAATGTGGGAGCTCAGGGACACGACTGATTGTCCCTGACTCCTACACGTGCAGGAAATGTGTCCAGCTGCAGCTCTTGTTAGCCGCATGGCGGCTCTGGAGCTGCAGATGGACTCACTTTGGAGCATCCGCGATGCTGAGGGGGTCGTGGATAGCACGTTTAGCGAATTGGTCACACCGCAGATTAGGATTGCTGAGGGAGAAAGGGAATGGGTGGCCAAAAGGTGGGAAGAAAAAGCAGGAAGGCAGTGCAGGTGTCCCCTGCGGTCATCTCCCTCCAAAACAGGTATTCCATTTTGGATACTGTTGGGGGAGTCGCTCCCCGTGATGAAGACAGCAGTAGCCAGGCTCGTGGCACAGTGGCTGGCTCTGCTGTACAGAAGGACGGGAAAAAGAGTGGAAGGGCGATAGTCATTGGGGATTCAATTGTAAGGGGAGTAGATAGGCGGTTCTGTGGTTGAAATCGAGACTCCCAAATGGTATGTTGCCTCCCAGGTGCATGGATCAGGGATGTCTCAGATCAACTGCAGAACATTCTGAAGGGGGAGGGTGAACAGCCAGCTGTTGTGATGCATATAGGCATCAACGATACAGGTAGAAAACGGGATGAGGTCCTACAAGCAGAATTTAGGGAGTTAGGAGCCAAGTTAAAAAGTAGAGACTCAGAGGTAGTGATCTCAGGATTGCTACCAGTGCCACGTGCTAGTCAGAGCAGAAATGAAAGAATAGGCAGGGTAAATGAATGAGAAATGGTGCAGGAGTGAGGGGTTCAGATTTTTGGGACATTGGGACTGGTTCTAGGGAACGTGGGACTATTACAAATTGGATGGTCTACACCTGGGCAGGGCTGGAATCAATGTCCTGGGGGCTGCTTTTGCTAATGCTGTTGGGGAGGGTTTAAACTAATGTGACGGGAGGATGGGAACCAAATGAGGTGATTAGTGGACAGTAAAGAGGAAGCAACTAAAGCCTGTAAGGAACTAGATAATGATGGATGTTGAGGTTAGGGATAGATGTTTGATTACTCGAGGTTAAGTCAGCATGAGGGGAGAAGTGTTGGGTATTCTAAAAGGAATGAGGGTAGACAAGTCCCCAGGATCAGATGGGATCTATCCCAGGTTACTGAGGGAAGCGAGAGATGAAATAACTGGGATCTTAACAAATATCTTTGCAGCATCCTTGAGCACAGGTGAGGTCCCAGAGGACTGGAGAATTGCTAATGTTGTCCTCTTGTTTAAGAAGGGTTGCAGGGATAATCCAGGCAATTATAGACCGGTGAGCCTGACGTCAGTGGCGGGGAAGCTGCTGGAGAAGATACTGAGGGATAGGATCTATTTACATTTGGAAGAAAATGGGCTTATTATTGATAAACAGCATGGTTTTGTGTAGGGAAGGTCATGTCTTACCAAGTTGATAGAATTCTTTGAGGACATGACAAAGTTGATAGATGAGGGAAGGGCTGTAGATGTCATACAATGGACTTCAGTAAGGTGTTTGATCAGGCTCCCCATGGTAGACTGATGGAGAAAGCGAAGTCACATGGGGTCCAGGGTGTACTAGCTGGATGGCTAGAGAATTGGCTAGGCAACAGGAGACAGAGTGTTGTAGTGGGAGGGAGTTTCTCAAAATGGAGAACTGTGACCAGTGATGTTCCACAGGAATCTGTGTTGGGACCACTGTGATATACATAAATGATCTGGAGGACGGCATGTATGGTCTGATTAACAAGTTTGTAGATGGTACTAAGATTGGTGGAGTAGCAGATAGTGAAGGGGACTATTGGAGAATGCAGCAGAATATAGATAGACTGGAGAGTTGGGCAGAGAAATGGCAGATGGAGTTCAATCCAGGCAAATGCGAGGTGATGCATTTTGGATGATCCAATTCAAGAGCGAACAATATGGAAAATGAAAAAGTCCTGGGGAAAATCGATAAAGAGAGAGATCTGGGTGTTCAGGTCCATTGTACCCTGAAGGTGGCAACGCAGGTCAATAGAGTGGTCAAGTAGGCATATGGCATGCTTTCATTCATCCGACAGGGCACTGAGTTCAAGAGTTGGCATGTCATGTTGCAGTTGTATAGGACTTTGGTTTGGCCACATTTGGAGTACTGTGTGCAGTTCTGGTCGCCACATTACCAAAAGGATGTGGATGCTTTGGAGAGGGTGCAGAGGAGGTTCACCAGGATGTTGCCTGGTATGGACGGTGCTAGCTATGAAGAGAGATTGAGTAGATTAGGATTATTTACATTAGAAAGACAATGATTGAGGGGGGGACCTGATTGAGGCCTACAAAATCACGAGCGGTATTGACAGGGTGGATAGCAAGAAGCTTTTTCCCCAGGGTGGGGGACTGAATTACCAGGGGTCACGATTTCAAGGTGAGCGGGAAAAAGTTTAAGGCAGAAATGTGTGGAAAGTTCTTTATGCAGAGGGTGGTGGGTGCCTGGAACTCGTTGCCAGTGGAGGTGGTAGAGGTGGGGATGATAGCATCATTTAAGATGCATCTAGAGGGATACATGAAAAGGTAGGAAGCAGAGGGATACAGATCCTTGGAAAATAGGCAACAGGTTTAGATAGAAGGTCTGGATCGGCACAGGCTTGGAGGGCCGAAGGGCCTGTCCTTATGCTGTAATTTTCTTTGTTCTAAATTGGAACAGTTAATTAGTAATAGGTACTGTATCTTTTACTCAGCTAAGTTTTCCAATAGTTACGTATTTCTAAATTTCCTTTCTTTAGATTTTAACCAGAGTGAATAAATAAATTGAGTTGGCTTAATGTTGAGTAGTTTGACCAGTCGCATCATATCTGGAACACAACCTTTAAAATAACAAAAAGTTCAGGTCTTAAAGTATTTTCAGGGGGTCTGGTCTGGTCCACGGCAATCTCCATCCCAGTAGGCAACAACAGCGCGGTTAAATGTCTCATCAGAAAGAGGGCACCCTTGACACTATCGCTCAGTATCAGTACTGCACTGGGAATCTCAGCCTTGATCATACACTCAAGTCTCTGGATTCTACTGAGTCTCAGTTAGTACCTATTGTTGGGGATAAGGAGTTAAATCATGTTCAAAAATGATTGCTTCAGAGTTCATATCTGAGTCTCAGAAATTTCCAAAGCATAACTGGTTACTGGGGGCTTTTTTAAAAACTTGATTTCTTCAATCTTTAATGCAGCAGCGTAGAGAGAAGTGAAGAGACCGACAAAATACAGTGCAGGTTTACAACTTTAATTAGCACAGGGTATGGTTCAAACTGCAACATAAATTCAGAAGTGGAAACAGTAAACTCATAATTTAAAACAGCAATATTACAGAATTTCAAATTGTAATGAAATCCAGGAACTGCAATCTTCCTGACTAAACTGTTTTAAAGCATTTGATAGAGGAATCTATGCATATATATATACCTTTTTAAATATATAGGAAGATAGCCAACAGACTGACTCAGCACACATCAGAGGTAGAACCTGTACCCTTCGCATCTTCTGGGTTCAGTTTCATAAGAGGTAATGCACCCTGTACTCTTAGTTCATGGAGAGTTACTTTTCCATTTCTATGAATTGAAAATCGATAAAGTATTGTTAAACGCTGCGAAACTGCAAGAATAAAAAGGACATTTCACAAGGATGAAATAAGGATGAACAACCAAGAGACAGCAGTTAAACTGCAGTAAAGCACACAAAGGTGTTTGGGCACTGTGAACCCTGTCAAGGGCAAGGCCTGAAAAATCTACAGACTGGAACACTTGATTAAATTATAATATGAAGCTTGAGGTTAGTTTCATGTAGTTTCCAAATGTGTATTTAGTTCCTTTGCTTAATGGCACTGGCTGCCCATTGTGCCCAGAGAATGTATTTCTATCGATTTTTCATGATCTCAGAATGCCCCTAATGTGCTTTACAACCAATGAGTACTTTTGAAATGTATTCACTCTGATATCAGGGAAGGAGTGTTAATGCTGGATTACTGTTGCTTACAGTGTCATCTCAGTAGTCATTATAACGAGGATCTTGTAGTCACTGTACCACAAATTAAAAACACATCAGAGGGCACAGTATTAGAAATAAAATACTGCTGAGACTGTTTGATTCTTGTTGAAACATTGTGGTTTTGTTCCCACCCAACTTTTGACTTTGTTCCGTAGGTGTGCAAGGAAGAATCGCAAACTATGGGACAATCCCATGAGTATGTTGTACCAGTGCTTCATTCTGTATATCGCAGCCTCTTGGCGCATGCCAGCAGGGTCCACCTCAAGTTATGTTTTCACGCACACATTTCTACAATACATTTGAACCTTGGACCCATTACATTTAATAAAAACCCATTGGGGAAAACGTGATTGGTTGTTCAATTTTATGGAAAAAGTTTAACAGCAAGGGCAATTTCATTTGGGTTTACCTACAAACGACTGTCTTCAGAAACTCTGAGGTATCCCGTCTCTGAAGCCTGACTGCCATGATGCCTAGAGCTTGTGTGTTGGCCAAATGTCTTCATAATACTGCAAGCATCACCCAAAGCCTACATGGAAGATCCCTTCAGTTAACCTGACAGAAAACACAGAAATGAGCCCACATCCTTCTTCAAGACAAGGAACCAAAACTAATTTGGTGTCACCCTTTATGTAGGTTCACTTGAAATTGACAGGCTGTGAGAATACTTCCACCAGGGCCAATGGAGCTCAAAGACAGGGTTCCTTACAGAATGTGACAGCGAGGGTATGGAGCGAGGAAACAAAAAGACTCAAGAATAAAGACGACGCTTTTAACACAGATGTATGAGGGTTTGAGTTATCCTGTTCAAATGTACGATTGTCATCAAGCACTTCTGTGCCCCAACTGCTGCAGATCTAGACAACTGCTCTTTGCTCAGAGCCCCTCGTCATTGTACGCTGGGGCTATGGGCTTCACAATGCTCTGTGGGTTGTCCTCCAGCAGGGGTCTCCATTTGATCTCTCCTGTCAGCAGCAGGTCCTCTCCATTGAGCGAGTCCAGGTACTGAATCTGAATTAAAAATAAGACAAAAATCAATCAAGGCAAAACCCACTGCTGAAACTTCTTATCCTCTTGGTAACAACTTGTCCCTCAAATGAATAAAAATGAAAGCAACAGACTACCATCAGAGCTGAGAGCTTATACCTACTATAAAGGATCGAAGAATCTGGAGTTGTGTGTTCTAGAGGTGAATAAATAAATACTATGAAAGATCATGATAAGGTTTTCCCATTTGTTATTGCTATTAAATCTATTGACCCTATTATAAAATCAAATAGGAAATAGAGAAGGTGGTAAGAATGTAGAATTTATTACAAGGAATAGTCAAGGTGAGAAGCATTGATGTGAATGTTAATTAAACACAAGGGAGAAAGGTGAGGAGGTAATGTTGATGGAGTTCAATGTGACGGGGGTGGAATGAAGCTTGTTGGACTAAATGCCCAATTTCTGCATTGTACACAATTGCTAATTACACTAATCCTTTGCCCTGTGGAAGGAGATGTTCTAAACTAAATCAATTTTCCAATGAATAGACCAAAGCACAAAATTACAACGTTCAGACTGGGCTTGTCATAACTTAGCATGACCTTAATGGAAGCAGTTCGTAAGATTTTTCCCCAAGACTAGACCATAGAAAATAGCAACAGGAGTAGGCCATTTGGCCCTGGAAGCCTGCTCTGCCATTCAATAGGGCCATGGCTCGTCCCCTTTTCTGCCCCTTTCCCACAACTCTTGATTCCTCAACTGATCAAGGATCTGTCATTCTCAATTTTAAATATCCACATGGACTCTGCCCCCACAGGTCTTTGTGGCAAGGAGTTCCAAAGACACTCAACCCTCAGAGAAGAAATTCCTCATCTCTGTTTTAACTTGCTACTCTTTATTTTGGAGTCGATGCTCTCTGAACCTCGACTCTCCCAGGAGAGGAAACATCATCTCAGCATTTACCCTGTCAAGCCCTTTAATAATCTCTGAATGAGTCTCATTTGATTAAGATTAGGAGGAGTTAGTTTATTGAATAGCATGTTTCTGTTTTGACTGACACTGCAGAAAAGAGAAAATAATATGCTTGACAATATGGGGTATCAAAGGCAGATATGGAAAACATTGACATCAAGTGCATTGCTTCTTAATTTTGCTGTGACCTTACCTGACTCGACACTACTTTCACAACCCACTTCCCAGAATGTTTGAAGAGAAAATGAGCTGAAAACAGGAGCTCAGTTAATTGTCCATTTCCTGATTTCAAATGAGAGAGATTACTGGCCCTGATTACACATCCCAACACCACAGAAGTTTTTGTTTACGAAAGGAAATTTGTCTGAAGAATTTACTGCGTCAGTCACAACTTGAACATTTCCTGTGGTCACAAGCAGAACTGAACAACTGTTAGCGACAACCCACATGGTGGTTGCTTTCACTTTAGCTCGCCGTCAGTACTTCAGGATTTTTTTCTTCTTTCATATCAAGGTGCCAGGTAACCTACAGGACAAAGCTGTGGCTGATGTTCTGATCCACATTTGGTACCTGGAGCCCTGAGTGAAGATTTTCTTCCTCCAAGAGGGGAAAAACAAGCAGGGGTCAAGACAGCAGTTGACATTCTTATCCTACAACAGAGAAGAATTTGTATGCACATTCACAAAATAGTTCTAATATCGGGAGGCATGGGAGAACACCCAAAAGCATTTGCTTTTTGACCTTTTCCAGAATAACATCTTGAAATGGAAATTGCTGGAAAAGCTCAGCAGGTCTGGCAGCATCTGTGGAGAGGAATCAGAGTTAATGTTTCAGGTCCGGTGATCAGTTCTGAGGAAGGGTCACCTGACCTGAAACATGAACTCTGATTTCTCTCCACAGATGCTGCCAGACCTGCTGAGCTTTGAGCAACTTCTGCTTTTGTTTCTGATATACAGCATCTGTAGTTCTTTCAATTCTTAAACATATTTTACGATGAGTGTTTCAAACAGATATTTCTCTAACTCCAATTTGTCCAGTTGAGATTATGGATAATTGACGTACACAAAGATACACTGAAAACTGCCTTATTTTCTTTGAGATTGAGTCAACAGAATTTAAATTTACATAGCATCCTTAACATAATAAAATGATCCAGAATGCTTCACGGGAGCATCATCAAACAAAACTCTGACACTGAACTACTTAAGGCGATGTCTGGCGGGGGGTTGGGGGGGTTAACTAAAAGCTTAGTCAAAGAGACTGGTTTTTAAGAAGCACCTGAAAAGGAGAAACCAAGGTAGATAGAGAGGTGATACAGAAAGGAATTCCAGTGTTTACAGTCAAGGTAGTTGAAGGCACGGCTGCTAATGAAGCGACTAAAAGAGGGCAGCCTTGAGATGGAAGACCGAACAAATTTTGGAAAGAAGATGATTACAGAAATAAGGAGGACACAGTACTGAGGGGAGTTCAAGGCTATTTTGCGCCTATTCTGCTGTCACGTATCTCTTACAATTCTCTGACCTGAGTCATCTTTATTTCAAATTCTCAGTTTCAAAACAATCTTTCCTCACTATCAGAATCAAAGTATCTTGCGATATGCTTACCATCAATTTCAGACAGCCTTTATAATTAGGCAGATTGAGTATAATAGTGGAGAACGCTTGGCCACAATTCTGTAAATAGGTCATTTTACCACTTCAGGAATACTACGTACATCACAGATTAGAATATATATGCTGGCCTTATATCAACACCAGAGTTGATTCACCAGACTGACAGCTGAAGTTAAAGGAATATACGATCAGGCGAGAATGCATAAATTAACCTGGCTTTATTGGAATATAGACTGTTAACTGGTGAAATGATTGAACATTTTAGGATTTGAAAATAAATTGTTAGGTTCACTTAGGAAGAAGGTTCAAGTATATTATTTGTAAGCTTGCATTTTATAGCAGCAGGACCATGCATAGTTTTAACTTTGAGTTATATTTCCATACTGTGTACAAATTCAATTCATGATATCAAGAAACAATTGGAGACATTGGAGACTGAAAAGGCTGTGGGGCCCTGTCGATGCTGCAGCAATAGTGCTAAAGACATATGCTCCAGATCTTCCCATTTCCACAGCCAAGTTCTATCCGACAATATAGAAAATTGCCCAAGTGTGCCCTGTGCACAAAAAGCAGCACAAATCCAACCCGGCCAATTACCGCCCCATCAGTCTACTCTCGAGCATCAGTAAAATGATGAAAGGTGTCAGTAACAGTGCTATCAAGCAGCACCTGCTCAGCGATGCACAGCTTGCGTTCTGCCAGGGCCACTCAGCTCCTGACCTCATTCCAGCCTTGGTTCAAACATGGACAAAAGAGCTAAATTCCAGAAGTGAGGTGAGAGTGACAGGCCTTGACATCAAGGCTGAATTCAACCGTGTGTGACATCAAGGAGCTCGAGCAAAACTGGAATCAATGGGTATTGGGGGGCAAATGCTCCGGTGATTGGAGTAACACCTGACACACGGGAAGATGGTTGTGGTTGTTGGAGGTCAATCATCTCTGCTCCAGGACACCTCTGCAGGATCTTCGAGGTAGTGTCCTAGGCCCAACCAACTTCAGCTGCTTCATCAATGATCTTCCCTCCATTATAAGATCAGAAATAGGGATGTTTGTCAATGGTTGTACAACGTCTAGCATCATTCCAGGCTGCTCAGATACTGAATCAGTCTTTTGTTAAAATTCAACAAGATCTGGACAATATCCAGGCTTGGGCTGACAAGAGGCAAGTGACATTCACACCACACAAATCCCAGACTATGACCATCTCCAATCAGAAGCAATCTACCTCTTGACATCACTGATTTTCCCACTATCAACATTCTTGGGGTTACCACTGACCTGAAACTCAAGAGGACTCTTCACATAAACAACATGGCTACAAGATCAGGTCAGAAGGTGGGAAAACTGCAGCCAGTAATTCACTTTCTGATTCCCCAAAGTCTGTCAACCATTTATGGCACAGAGATGGAACACTCCCCACTTGCCTGGATGGGTGCAGCTCCAACAACAATCAATAAGCTCAACACCATCCAGAAAAAGCAGCCCACTTGGCTGGAACCACATCTACTCCCTCCACCAGTGACACTCAGTACACACTGCTGCTACAATCTACAAGGTGCTCTGCGGAAATTCACCAAAGATCCTGAGACAGCACCCTTCAAATCCAGGATCACTTCCATCCAGAAGGGGATAAGGGCAGCAGATACACTGGAACACCACCATCCTGACATGGAAATACATCGCCATTCCTTCACTGTCGCTTGGTCAAAATCCTGGAATTCCCTTCCCAATAGCACTGTGGGTCAACCCATAGCAGGTGGACTGCAGCAGTTCAAGAAGGCAGCTCACCACCACCTTCTCAAGGGGCGACTAGGGATAGGAAATAATGCTGGCCCAGCCAGCAACACCCATGTCATGTGAGTGAATAGGAAAATGCATGTGGTGATACACTATGCTCCTCAGACTAAGAAAGAACATCTGCTTGGACAATAATTATTTAACTGGGGTGGTGAATGGCCAGATCAGAGTGATGGGGGCACAGTACAAGTCTGAATGTCACTATGTAGGTTAATAAGGCCATGTACACGAATTACTGGGGCTCATTTCCAGACGGCTGGATATGAGGTAGAAAAGTTATGTTTGACCCTTAATGAACTTTGATAAGGCCACGTTTGGTATACTCTAAACGGTTCTGGCTTGCATACTATAAAAAGAATATAAAGATCAAGTCTCCCACTCAAAAGGCCATCATAAGAGAGAGATGAGTGGTGTCTTAACCTTGGTGTCATGCTGCATTGCAAACCAGCTGTCCAGCCAACTGAGCTAGCTGAATATGAAGGCACAGCAGATGGTGTAAAAAAGAGGAACTCAAATGATGGCAGCATTGAGAGCTCACAAAATTCCACAAATATCAAGGAGTTGAAAGATCAGTTGATCTGTTTTTAACAGCGCTGTTTGAGAAAGGAATAAACTCCAGAATAATTTCACAGAAAACAGGAACTGCAGATGCTGGAGAATCCGAGATGATAAGGTGTGGAGCTGGATGAACACAGCAAGCCAAGCAGCAACTTAGGAGCAGGAAAGCTGATGTTTCGGGCCTAGGCCCTTCATCAGAAAGGTCTAGGCCCGAAACGTCAGCTTTCTTGCTCCTAAGATGCTGCTTGGCCTGCTGTGTTCATCCAGCTCTACACCTTGTTATCTCCGATAACTCTAGAATCTTGCTCCTTTCCAAAAGCCACCTTGGGATTTTTAAACATCTGGAGCACTTGGACACAGACATTAAGGCACCTCCACCGATGCGGCAATCTCTCAACACTCTGCAGCAAATGACTCAGCTCCTGATTCTCCGAAGCTATTCCACCTTCCACAGGGCACAAAGTCAGGATGAAATACTCTCCTTGCCTGGATGAGTGCAGCTGCACAAACACTTAAATGTTTCAACATGAATAACATCCTGGGCAATCAGTGCACCTCACATCCTAGGGGGAAAGAAAACGCTCCTTTTGGCATCAATACCTCTCTCCTCAAGTCATACATCCAATCCCGTGATTGCCAAATAGGATTCATTCCAGACTGGCCTAGGACTGTAGCTATTAATATTGTTATTCCTAGGGCTCTTTTTACCTGATTCTTGGACAGCGGGTCTGTTGACAGCAAGATCCTATCACTGGAAATTTCAGGGGTCTCCCGCAGCTTTAACCAAATAGGAACTGTGACAGTTGTACAACAACAGCAGGTGTTATTCTACCTATTTCCAGCATCAAGCAGCACTGCAGTCAGCGACACTGAAACTGCAACCGGTCCATTCTCAACAGAAGTGTAAAGATCAGCTGGCTGAGAGGGCCCAGAGAAATCAGATCAAAAACAGATTTGGAGTTGGCAAACCTAACTCCTTTATTTAAAAAGTGGTGTCAGAAAGAAGGAAACTGCAGGCAGCTCACTTAACATCTGTCATAGTGAAGATATTAGAAGCTATTATTAAAGAAGTTACAGCAGGGCATTTGGCTCAGTTCAATGTAATCATGCAGTGTCAGCATGGTTTTGTCAAAGGGAATCACGTTTAACCAGTCTGGGGGGGGGTTCTTGCAGGAGGTAACATGGGCTGCATATAAAAGGGAACTCGTGAATGCCCTGTACTTAGGTTTCTCAAAGACATTTAATAAGTTGCCACGTCAAACGTTACTGTGGAAGGTAAAAGCTCATGGTGTAGGAGTAGCAAAATGACATGGATGGAAGACTGTCTGGCTAACAGGATGCAAAGTGTTGGTACAAATGGATAACACAGTGCGGAGCTGGAGGAACACAGCAGGCTGGGCAGCATTAGAGGAGTAGGAAAGATGATGTTTCAGTTTGGGATCCTTCCTCAGAAATGGGGGAGGGGTAGGGGGCTCTGAAATAAACAGGAGGGGAGTTTGGGCTGGGAAAGGTAGGTGGTGGTGGGGATTGGTCAGCGAGGTGGGAGGAGCGGACAGATGAGAGAGAAGATGGATGGACAGGTTGGGGGTGGGGAGATTTTGAAGCTAGTCAGAATCAAGAGGAATATTCCATTTTAACATATTCTAACATTTACTCCAGGCAGGTTACCTTTGATTCATTAATCCATTTCTCACATGTTTAACTGCTGTGTTATATCCCACTAAACTTACACCACCACAGTAAAGAATGTTGAACCAACTGGCGTGAGAGTTTAGGCAATACTGTGGTTACCAACTTGCCTCCATTTGTTTTGGAGCTGACATGGAACAAGCATTTTCCATTCAAATGCCTTGGGAGGAGCATAGTGTCAAGGCAAAGCAGAAACTGGCCCTTTGGGAACATCGGTCCCTCTCTATTATAGATTAAAAACCCGGTTATCAATTATGAGGCACTCTCTCTATTGTTGTACATGGTGCAGGAGTCATTTTCCACTTTATCTGGAGGTCTAAGATGGACTACGTCTCGAGGGACACCATGAACAAGACTCGGGGGGAGGAAGAACATACCCACGCTCATCCCGATGGCCACCTTTGTGTGTGGCTGCATCAAGCTGTGTGTAGACCCTCGGCACGCAAACACCAAGTGTCACTACATCCTGAGGGTCTACCTGTCCCCAGTGTTGCAAAGGATAGGACTGGCCTTGTTGCCGCTGAATGTTCCATGTAGTTGGACTGTCCTGTATAATTTGTTCTTTATGGAAAAACTTGCAAAGCAAAACACCCTTGAACACAAGTCAATCAGGAGTAGTCAGCACATTGCATCCTCAAGCCCCTGCAGGAAAAGAAGAGAGTAGGTCCTGTTGGGTTGTTGCCTGAGCAGACCATCGAAGTCAATTGGCATAATGCCTCATCACCAGAGCTTTGCAACAAGCACCAGGACTGGTGTTGAGAAGGGCACCCCCCTGTGAGATCCTTCATGTATGCCCAGTCTGTATGCCATGGCACACTACCCTGGAAGCGACTGCTGAGGGAAGGAGGGGAATAAATGTGCCTTTGCAAGGCAAGTCTGGAGTGAGATGCAGTGGTTTTTGTCAAGGTCCATCCCGAACAGGTCTGTGACACAGGACTCTGCTCTACGGTCTGTTCCATGGGACACACAGTGAGACAAGCATCAACTGTACCTGAAGGACTGTCGACTCAGTGAAAGATGCTCTTTGGTCTGCCTAAAACATTTTAATCTTTCACAGCAAAGAGTTGACCTCGACCAAGTGTTGTAGACTGGCACATTCCAAGGTTCTGAATTATGTGCTGAGGGATACAGTAAAGCTTGCGGCTTTGGGGCAATGGGGAAAGACCACCATCTCAGATCTCTCTGCCAAAGTTAAATGGGGCTCTGTTCAGTTATGGGACTCTCCCGGTATGCAAATAAAGTCTCGTACAAGTCAGAAATGCCTTAGATTTGTTTGCTGGATACAGCAAAACTTCAATGTTTGTTTGTTTCTTCATGTTACTGTAGAGAACTGAACTGATTTGGTGACTATGAATATAGAGATATTTTTATGAATAAAGTATATTTTTGAAATTAAGAAAGGAACAAGTACTTCCCATTCACTGTCATTTCCTGGATTCATAAATTAACCATTACTGGTTTTTAAACTTCGTCTCCTAAATTTTACATAATCGAGTCACACATGGGGATAGAAAATTTAAGTTGCAAAAACCAGTACGTTTTATAAAAAAAAAATAAACCCACATTTGTAGGGTTCAACATGAAAGTTGATTGACTGGACTGAGAGAACTACAACTGATTTTGCCACTAAAAGTGCTGTTTTTTAAAAATCTGAATTGGTGACTGAATGCATTCCCAGGTCAGAGTAAAGTGACTGTACTATCAGTGAGACAAGACACTGCCAAAATGCAGGGCCTCTCTGTAAGCAGACGACCCTGCCTGTGCTCAGGTGATTTGTGCCACTTCTCACGTTCTTCACTTATTTTCATGCAGAAGTCTAGATGGTGCAATCCAAAGCCAAAAGTAAAACTTCTAAAAATGTAGCTTTCATGGTTCTGATAAATTGAAAACTTTCGACATTCAAGATGGAACCAATCTGACGAATACAAAACATGACAAGAAATAGAAGACAGTGAGCAGAATGATAGAGCGGTCAGAAGGTATGGACAATGAAAAGCAATTACATAAATCTCATTCTCCCTGAAACAAAGATGGAAGGGGGTGAGGGAGGACAAATATGACTGATATTTAAAGTCTGAAGGTTATTTTTAATGTCGTTCACAATGAGCTGCTTTGCCTTTTTCAAAACAGTGGAACTGGAAGACTCAGTCTATGTTTGTTGGGCACAATCTTAAAATCAATCTGCAAAAACATCACTGCATTGATTTATTTTTTCATGAGGCAAATAATGGATTTGGCTCCCAAAGGTGGATGACAATAGAAACAATGGGCATTCATTCATTGAAATACAAATTACACAGATTTCTTTCAGAATTCCTTCCGATTCGCTCTTGGGATTTGCGCATACCCTACGAGGCCAGTGTTTTATTGGCCAGACTGTGAGGAGACTGCAGGGAGTGATATAATCTAGCTACAAGATGAGAAATAATGTGGCTGGTGTTCAATGTTTGGGAGGAACAAACAACTTCTGACATTTGGGCATCGATTCTCTCCATCGCTAGGGGTTTTCTCACCGTATTACAAGGTCTTTTGTAGACTAGTTCATACAGACTGACTGCTATGAATAATGAACAACTCCATCATCATGGTGCTTGGCTCAGGTCAAGAAAACCTCCTGCTGATTATCACTGCACCCCAAGCCAGGCGTGGGTGACTCCACAGTGAACAACAATTTGACAAAGCACTGATGGTGGTAAAGGCACAAATTGCACTGAGTACGGAATTGCAGTGTCAATCCTAAGAGTTGCTCCTCAGCATTTTGACTGTCCAAGCTGGCTGAGTCTCAATGGATATCACTGCAAGACTGCACCAGTGGCAGGTGGTGAAAGCCTACTTGACCCAGTTCTCACCAACCCACTCATGGTAGAGGGCTGGGTGACGTGGTGCAATGAAAACAGTCAGTCTCTCAATGTCAGCAAAACTAAATAAACTGATCATCGGCTTCATAAAGAAAGGAGGAGCACACGCCCCCATCTACATCAACAGAACTGAAGTTGACAGGGTGAGCAGCATTAAGTTCCTTGGAGTGACAATAACTGACAACCTGTCCCTGGACTTCTCATGTAGATGCGACAGTCAAGAAGACACAACAATACCTCTTCTTCCTCAGGCAGCTCAGGAAATTTGGCATGTCCATAAGGTCCCTCACCAACTTCTACAGATGCACCATTGAAACCATTCTGTCTGGGTGCATAACGGCCTGATACAGTAACTGCTCTGCCCAGGACTGTAAGAAACTACAGAAGGTGAAGTGCACAACCCTGACCATCACAGTAACCAAGCTTCCATCCATGGACTCTACTTACATGGCTCACTGCTGCGGAAAAGTGGGCAACTTCATCAAAGTTCCATCACATCCCGGTAATGATCTCCTACAACCTCTTCTGTCAGGCAGAAGATACAGAAGCCTGAACACACGTACCAGCAGGTTCAGAAACAGCTTCTTTCTGGCCGTTATCAGGCTGATGAATGGGATCTAGTCCCAGATAATGTAGCCTGCAATGTAACCTGTATGCCTCTAAGTCTTTTTGATCTGTGCATCCTTCACTTGCTGTGATCTGCTTGTACCGCTTGTAAACAAAGCTTTTCACTGGCACACATGACAATAGAATCAATCAACAATCAATCTCAGATGCATCTGTCCATGTTAATATTGGTAGGAGTGGCTACCGAACAATCTTGGGAGATGAAGAAACCATATTCCATCTCAGTCTGCAAACTCACGTTCCAACGTACCCCCCACTCTAACATTACCATCAAACTAGAGACCAACACAAGGTTAATGAAGAGTGCAAGAAGGTAATCAATAAATTTACTCCACTGGCCAGTCTCATTCGTAAAATTTGAGCTAATGAGTCAGTTATAGCATAGTGTTACCAGAATCAATATGTGAGATAATGGATTTCTTACAATTCTCTGCTACAAGCTGTAAAACAGACAGGCAGATTTATTCCAACTAGTGAATCACTAGAATATACTTCCACAGAATTGATGTCAATAAAAATTAGCAAAGCAATAGCACCACATCAGGTGCTTATATTATGTACTGAGTTGAGTAATGCCGAGAATAGAGACATGCTGTTGGAGCTTTATCTCACACATGCATCAGGACAGACTCAAGAATGCCAAATTTCAGGGAATAATAACTTATACTGTATCAGTAACAGGGTACTGTCCAGATGGCAAGCAAATTCGTCATAGACAATACATTAGAGAACAGTTATCCCCAAGCTTCTTTTTTTAAAAAAATAAATTTTGTCAAGAGATGCCGTGGGCAATGCACCAAAGAATAGCATTTGCCAAAGTTTTGTTTCATTGGAATGGCACAACGCCTGGACAAGTTATTATTTCCCCCTGCAGAGGATTAGCAATTAGGACGAACAGACCGCAAAGGGCTCCCAGCAAGTGAGAGTCATTTTGTGGTGAACATGACTGATAATCTTAAATTGATTGGAAACACTCAGCAAGTCTGACAGCATCTGTGAAGAAAAAAATCAGAGCTAACATTTTGGGTCAGGTGACCCTTCCTCAGAACCGTAAATGTTCGTTCTGATTTTTTTAGTTCATAGATATCGCCAGGCCTGCTGAGCTTTTCCAGCAACTTCTGTCTTTGTTCCTGATTTACAGCATACGCAGTTCTTTCAGTTTTTATCTTAAATTGGCTGTTAGAGTAATACCTCACACACTTGGGTTTGTTCAATAAGTACTGTCAAACTGGGAATCACATTTAATGTTGATACCACAGCAAGTCCTCTATTAAAGTTGTCCCACTGCATGGCATTTTACTTTGACTGTGTTAACAAAAGTAATGACATTTAACACTGGTTTACTTTAGCATAGCTGGCACATATGATTTCTTCTTTAGATTGCATTCTCGCATGACCTCTCTCCCAGAATTTGTCGTCCCCAACCCACCGGCTCTGGTTTTCCCTGTGGTTCCCGAAGCCCCGCTCCCACTCTGCACTCTTCTCAGAGACCCTGGGGGTCCTCTTCCAAACTCACATTGACATCCCGAGCTCCATCTCATGGCAGATCGTAGTCAGTGAAGGTAATCCTGGGAGTCCAACCACTCCCGGCAATCCCAACCTCTGCCACTAGACGGAGACTGGTCCATTCTACAGCATTTCACTGTAAAGGGGAATGCAGTCATTCTTAAAAATTACACTGCATTTCTTTAATGCTTTGCAATGCATTTTAAGTCAACATATGCACAATACAGTATTTCAAGTTTTAAAGTTCTTTTCTAAGTGTGAAATGTCAGAAGAAAGCTAATGTTGCTCTTTACGGGAAACTATGATTCTCTTGAAGTCATAGAATCCCTACAGCATGGAAACGGGCCATTTGGCCTAATGAGTCCACACTGGTCCTCTGAAGAACACCCCACCCAGATCCATCTCCTATTCCTGTAACCCTGCATTTCCATTGACTAACCCACCTAGCCTGCAAATCCCTGAGCACAATAGGCATTTTCCCAAGGCCAAACCACCTAACTTGCACATACTGGGACTGTGGGAGGAAACTTGGAGCACCCGGCAAAAAAATCAAAAAGACATAGGGAGAATGTGTAATCTGCGCACAGTCACCTGAAGATGGAATCGAACCCGGGTACCTGGCGCTGTGAGGCACAAGTGCTAACCACTGAGCCATCGTCCCGTCCATTTTGCTTAAAATTGAGATTCCCAGGAACACGATCACAACTTTAAATGACAACTGAGATAGTAGAAAGTGCAAATGCTGGAGAATCTGAAATAACAAGATGAAGGGCTGGATGTACACAGCAGGCCAAGTAGCTTCAGAGGAGCAGGAAACCTGACATTTCAGGCCTAGACTCTTCTTCAGAAAAGATCTTTAGAAGAAGAATCTAGGCCTGAAACATCAGCCTTCCGGCTCCATTGATGCTGCTTGGCCTGCTGTGTTCATCCAGCTCTACACCTTGTTATCTCTATTTTAAATGAGAACATACTGCTTGTTCTGAGTGCTGTGAATACAAGCTGTCGAATTAGATCAATTGTAAATACACACACACACACACACAATAATTTGGAACTGGTCCATGTGATTTGACTTTGACACAGAAATAGGCTCAAGCAGAAGCCTGGAGGAATTGAAGTACCAGTTATCACATCTTAACACAAAACAGGGACAGCTGCATGCTGAACACAAACTCACACTGATACAAAGACCCAGAGACGGGAGACAGAAACAGCTGTAATCACAAAGCAGGATGCTGATAAGTGTTCTCACACATTGTTTGAGGAGAAGGGATAGGAAATTTAAAGACCAAGGAGTTGGCAGAGTGAGCTTTGTTGCTGGAAGCCAGTCTGGGAATTTTCAGGAGACTGAGCAGAACGACTTTCAAAGGGGCACTGGAAGACTTGCACTGGTGTAGCGGGGAGGAGAGAACCTACTGTAGATCTGGGCAGGGGTATGGGACCTAATCTTGAAGGCTACGTTTCTGATGGGAGTTTGACAACTTACAAATGAATGTATTTCAGATGTTAGTAAATGAAGGGAGAATTATCCTTCTTATAGTTTGTTGTGTCAATTGCTTGTTATATGTTCAGTCCAAGTCGATTTTAGTACAAAACATGAAAGCTTAGCTTGTAATTCTTTTCATTAATCACTGGAGAACTCACTTCTTTTTAAAAGTTATCAGTCTCTACGAAATCACGACACTCCAAAAGCTTGTGATTTCAAATAAAGCTGTTGGACTATAAACTGACGTCATGTGAGTTCTGACTTTGTACACTTCAGTCCAACACTGGCACCTCCACATCATGCTAAACTCCAGAGAAACTTACTTTGCCACTAATCATAAGATAACCTTTTTATTCGAACAATCAAAGTTTCTGTGAAACTCTGCCGTGCCCCCTCTGAAACAGGTATATCTTCCCTTAAATGCGGAGATCAAAACTGCACACAGTATCACAAATGTGGTCTCACCAACACCCTATAATGTTGTTGCAAATGTAGTGAGGTTCTGATTCATTAAAAAGTTAAGACTACCAGCTCAAATTTGTTGCACTGTTGCTGACCTGCTTGCGGACATATTCCACCATCATCTCCAGCTGTCCCGGGTCCTCGCACTGCCTGTTGAAGAAGTGTCGCCATAAAGATGCAGCTAACACATGGTCATCTGATAAAATTCCCTGAATAAAACCAAAAATTCCTCATTAGTGACAACACAGCGCACAAAAAAGAAATAAGCTTCTAGGCATGTTTGACAAAGTCAGGGATGACTGTAAACCAAAAAGTTATCGTGGTCATGTTTTGGTACCGGTTTCTGGAATAAAAACATGAGAGCGCACAAATAATGAAACAAAATGTTAACACTTTCATTTATATATCACCGCATTGCATTTGTTGAAACAGCTCAAATTGTTTCACTTGATGTGGTTGACTCAAGGGGAAATTAGGGACAGGCAACAAATTCAGACCTTGTCAGCAATAACCACATAGAACATAGAACAGTACGGCACAGAACAGGCCCTTCAGCCCACGATGTTGTGCCGACCATTGATCCTCATGTATGCACCCTCAAATTTCTGTGACCATATGCATGTCCAGCAGTCTCTTAAATGTCTCCAATGACCTTGCTTCCACAACTGCTGCTGGCAACGCATTCCATGCTCTCACAACTCTCTGTGTAAAGAACCCGCCTCTGACATCCCCTCGATACTTTCCTCCAACCAGCTTAAAACTATGACGCCTCGTGTTAGCCTTTTCTGCCCTGGGAAATAGTCTCTGGCTATCAACTCTATCTATGCCTCTCATTATCTTGTATACCTCAATTAGGTCCCCTCTCCTCCTCCTTTTCTCCAAAGAAAAAAGTCCGAGCTCATGTAAGAATTAAAAAAAACTTTTGATTGACTATACTTATTAACTAAATCAAAATAGCAAAGAAATAAATGACGTGGAAGCCTGGTTTTGGTGAGATTGGAGGGCACAATGCTGGTTTGGTGTATTTCATCCAACTACCCATGTTTCCAGTAACTGCCTCAGCAGAATTAATAATCTTGCAGTGAATCAGAGACAAGTTCAATCCTAGATAACAAAGTGTGAGGCTGGATGAACACAGCAGGCCAAGCAGCATCTCAGGAGCACAAAAGCTGACGTTTCGGTCAATCCTGACTAGACCCGGAGAATATACACACTTTTCAAACACTCCCATACGAATAATGTTCTTAGAAGGTAAACTGGAGTCTGAAAATTGTAAATTTATGTGCACTTTAATCATAAAATGACTTCTACACCCCTGGTGCCATAACAAGGGAGTGCTGTATGGTCAGAAGTGGCATCTTTCAGATAAGATGTTAAACTGCCATGTCTGAGCTGGGAATTTCACCCTGGTATCCAAGCGGGCACTTCTCTTTCAAACAACCCTTTAAACAGATTGTCTAGCGACTACCTTCATGCTTTTTGTGAGGCCTTGCTATTTATCATATGACAATCTTGTTACCAACATCACAATGTTGCAAAGTACATCATCGGCTCTAAGTACTTTGGGATGTCTAGAGACCATTAGGCAGAGCTGCCACTGAGCCAGGACTGACAAATAAATAATGAGAAAAGAAGATGGAGGAAGCGACAGAATTGTGGCTACAAGAGCTGCTCCTTTTTTTTGGGTATTTTCAGTGTTGGAGCTGGTTTCCTCAAATTCTAGGAACAGTAGTTACTGTTTTATAAGCTGTTGCATTGTTTGGGAACTAAAATAAAATCAAATCAAAATAACGGCACTTTAAAAAGGAGGAAGCGATTCAAAGGCAGTGACCACATAAGTGAATGAGCTGCCAGGGGAAGTGGAGGAGACTGGTACAATTGTAACATTTAGACAACATCTGGACGGATAAGTGAATAGGAAGAGTTTAGAGGGGTCCAGATTTATTTTGGATATCTGGTCAGCATGGATGAGTTAGACCGAAAAGCCTGTTTCTGTGCTGTATATCTCTACGACCCTAATGAAAGGTGACAATGAAAAATACCTCCTTCGTACAATAATGAAGAAATACAATCATGTCCATCAGATGGCATGAGATTCACTGTGCCACTCTAATCAATTCACTGCTCCACTCTAATCTTTTCATGTTTACTTTAAAGACGGGTCTGTGGCTTGACCCATCGACTATTTCTGCTCATGGGTCAATTCTTTTGACAAAAGGTCAAAATGATACAATTTTGTACTGTGGAGCCATTCTACCAGGAAATCCAGAAGAGCACTCGAGTCCATTCACTGTTCAAGGGGGAATACAGAGAGAGAAATAGATAGAGAGAGAGAGAGACAGAGAGAGAGAGACAGACAGACAGAGACAGGCTGATGGTGAAGTGGAACGGGGGCGCGGTTGGGTGGAAGAGAGAGAGAGAGAGAGAGAGAGAGTGAGGAGGGGGGTAAGGAGAGGTGGTAGGAGAAGGACAGGGAAAGGGAGGGGGGTAAAAGCAGAGGGAGGGAGCAAGAAAAGGGGGGGGGGAAGGAGAGGGAGGGAGCAAGAAAAGGGAGGGGGGGAAGGAGAGGGAGGGAGCAAGAAAAGGGAGGGGGGAAAGGAGAGGGAGGGAGCAAGAAAAGGGAGGGGGGGGGAAAGGAGAGGGAGGGAGCAAGAAAAGGGAGGGGGGGGGGAAAGGAGAGGGAGGGAGCAAGAAAAGGGAGGGGGGGGAAGGAGAGGGAGAAAACACTATGGAATGAAATCAGGCTCCACTCAATTTTCCTCCCAGTTCTTGGCTCACTGAAACAGGACACGTGTATATAAAAGGCACGGAAATGTAGAAGTGGTATTTCATGAGATTACTTCCAAATAAGACAAATCAATGCCAAATGATTTTGGTTTAGAAACACAGTATAGGCTTGTTCTGTCCTGAGCTTTTTGATAGAAGTTATATTATTTTAGTACTTTTCAGCTAAAGCACACATGAAGAGTATTTGGAAGCCAAAAGAGTTCATAGAGGCCACATCCATAGAAGGGAACATCTATAACTACAAGGGCATAAACAAAATTAGAAGGTAATGCACGGTAATTTTTAACTCCAATAGGCAATTCAGAAAAGACTTCTTCATCCAGAGAGTGGTTACTATATGGGAAGAATGGGTTGAGCTTGATGTGTTCCAAAAAGAAAACATTGATAAGAATGATGTAGGCTATTTGGTTCCTTGAGCCGTCCCCACCATGTAATAAGATAATGGCTCATCTGATTGCACTTTCTGCAGGATTAAGGAGAATCTCAAGGCATTTTATATGTATATTAGGAGAGTAGCTTGGGAAAGATTGATCCAATCAAGGACAAAGAGGGAATTTACGCGTGGAGTCAGAGGAAGTGGGTGAGGCCCTTAATGAGTACTTTGCATTGGTATTCATTGAGAAGGATATGAATGGTAGTGAGGTTAGGGAGGGATATGTTACTCTAGGGCATATCGGTATTAAAGAGGAAGCAGTGTTGAAAAACATTAAAGGTGGATAAGTCCCCAGGGCCTGATGGGATCTATCCTGGGTTACTGATGGAGGCAAGGGAGGCAGCTGCTGGGGCCTAAACAGAGGTCTTTACATCCACTTTAACCTAAGGTGAAGTCCTATAAGACTGGAGAATAGCCAATGTAGTCCCTTTGTCTAAGGACAGCAACTGGTATAATCCAGGAAATTACAGGCTGGTGAGCCTTATACGAGTGGTAGGGAAAATACTGGAGAAGACTTATAGGGGCCGGATTTACTCACGTTTGGAAAAGAATGGACTTGTTATGGACAGTCAGCACGGCTTTGTGCAGGGGAAGTCTTGTCTCAGAAATGTGACTGAGCTTTTAGGCAAAATGATAAACATGATTAATAAGGGTAAGGTAGTTGATATAATTAACACTGACTTTACTAAAGCATTTGACCGGGTCCCTCATGGTAGGTTGGCTCAGAAGATTACGTCACATGGGATCCACAGTGAGTTGGTAAACTGGATACAAAATTGACCTGGTCACAGAAGACAGAAGGTAGTACGGAGTTTTTCTGTTTGGAGGTCTGTGACTAGCAGCGTTTTGTGAGGGTCACTTGGATGACTTGGATGAAAATGTAGGAAGTCTGTTGAGCAAGTTTGTAGATGACATGCAAATCAGTGGACTTGTGGATAGTGAGGAAGGCTATCAAAGGATACAGCAGGATATAGCAGTGTTGGAAAGTTGGATGAAGAAATGTCGCATGAAGTTTAATACAGAGAAGCGTGAAGTAGACAGAGAACATTACAGCACGGGAACAGACCTGTCAGCCCACTATTTCTGCGCCAACCATGATGCCGTTCTAAACTAATCCCATCTGTTTGCACACGGTCTGTCTCTTTCTATTCCCTGTCCGTCCACGCGTCTGTCTAAATGCCTCTTAAACGTTGCTATCGTATCCGTTTCTACCACTTTCTTTGGCAAAGCACTCCAGGGCACATCTCCTTTAAACTTCACCCCCCTCATCTTAAACCTATGTCCCCTGGTATTTGACATTACTGCGAGGGAAAAAGACTCTGACCATCCACCCTATCCATGCCTCTTATAATTTGATATACTTTTATCAGGTGGCCCCTCAGCCTCCAACACTTGTGAAAACAATCCAAGTCTGTCTAGCCTCTCCTTATAGCTAATACACTCCAATCTAGGTAACAATCTGGATGTCAAATGCAAGAGAAAAAGAATATAGTAAGCGGCAAGACCTTTAGGGACACTGACATGCAGAGGGAACTTGGGGTATAAGTCCATAGCTTCCTGAAAGTGGCAACACAAGTGGATAAGGTGGTAAAGGTGGTGTATGGCATGCTCCCTTCACCAGTCAGGACACGGAGTATAAAAGGTGGCAAGTCACGTGTGTAAAACTTTAGTGAGGCTACATTTGGTATATCATATGCAGTTCTGGTTAACACATAATTGGAAGAATGTCGAGACTTGGAGAGGGTGCAGAAGAGATTTACCAGGATGTTGCCTGGATCGGAGTGTATTAGCTATAAGGAGTGGTTGGAAAAATTGGATTGTTTTTTGTTAGAGCATTGGAGGCTGAGGGGCAACCTGACAGAAGCATATAAAATTATGAGAGGTACGGATAGGGTGGATAGTCAGAATCTTTTCCCAGGGTGGAAATGTGAAATACAAAGGGCCGTGGGTTTAACGTGAGAAGGGGGAAGTTTAAAGGAAATGTGAGAGGGCACATTTTTATTTTACACAGAGGGTGGTGGGCGCCTGGAATATGTTGCCAAGGGAAGTGATTGAAGCAGATACAACAGCAACAGTTAAGTGGCATTTAAACAGACATGTGGACAGGCAGGGGGTAGTGGGGGACAGACCATGTGCAGGCATAGTGGGCCAAAGGGCCTGTTCCTATGCTGAAATGTTACATTCTATTTTTGTATCAGTAAACTTAGCAACAAAACGCTTAGTCCCTGCATTCAAGTCACTGAAGTCAAGTGTAAAAAGTTGATGAGCCATCAGTGATCCCTTTGGCACCCCAATGCTATCTCATGTCAACGCAAAAATGACCCATTTGACCTGACTGTATGATTCTTGTTGGTTCCTACTTCTCTATCGATGCCAATACATTACCCCATACACCATGAGCTCTTATGTTATGTAGTAAACTTGGATGTGGCACTTCACCAATTACCTTCACAGAATCTAAGTATACCATATCCACAGACTGTCCTTTAGCCATGTGTATATTACTTCTTTAAAAAAACTCTCATTAATCAAACTTGATTTATTCTTCACAAATCCATGTTGAGTCTGGCTGATGCATGATTTTTTTTTAAAGAGCTCTTCCAAAACCTCAGTGTTAGATTCAAGCAATTTACTTATGACAGATGAAGCTGAACTGGCCTGCAGTTTCCTGCTTCCCATATCCTTCCTTTCTTGAATCCAGAAGGTATATTTTCCATTTTCCCATCCAATGGGGCCTTTCCAATAAAGCGAATTTTGTAAAATTATAATCAACATAAAACAACATTTATAATATCTCAGCAGTCACTTCATTTAAGACCCCAGGGTAAAATCCATCAGGATGTGGGACTTATGAGATTTTAGATTGAGTAGTTGCCCCTTATTATTTCCTTGGTGGTTGTAACGGTCTTAAGTTCTTCCTTCCCTTTCCCTAATTGATTCACAATTATTTCTCAAACATTATTTATATCAAGTACAGTGATTAAATATACAAAGTGTATGGTTCAAGTCACCTGCCATTTCCTCATTTTCCATTATTAATTCTCCAAATTCAACTCTCCAGAGGGCCAACACTCACTTTAGATTCTCTTTTCCTTTCATTCTTTGCTTGGGTGCTTATTCGTCCAATCTACTAACTTGCCACTAATCTTCACGGAATTGTAAGCTCTTACTTTCAATTTGATACAATTCTTAACTTCCTTAGAAAACCATGGAAGATGCATCCTCCTCCCAGGGTGTTTATATTCTACTGAATGCGCTTCTGCCGGAAGTTATATGGTATCTTGTTAAACATCTTCCACTCTATCTTTACGGACCTACCCCTTATAAAAACTTCCCAGCTCACTTTCGCTAGCCCTGACTTCACAACTGCCCTTCTTTAAGTTTAACAACAGTTGTTTTAACAACATTCTTTCCTCCCTCAAATTGAACGTGAAAGTCAATCATGCTCTGATCACTGTTACCCAGGGGCTCCTTTTACTATGACGGCATTAACTGATCTGGTCCTATTGCATATTACCAGAATCATCTGCTCTCTAGTTAACGTAACTGCCTGTGCTGATTAGTGTACAAACTCATCTTCTAGGCTATCTTTGCAAATTTGATTTATCCAACCTGCATTTACTGCCATTCCTTTCTCAAATTCTCATCATTCCTCCACACACCATCCTACAATATGGTCCCTGTCAGGTTTGCCAATAAACTATTTCCACAAGTGACTTTTTACTTGAAGTAAAAGCAAAATACTGCAGATGGTGAAAATCCGTTAAAAAAAACACAACGCTGGAGAACTCAGCAAGTCAGGCAGCATCTGTAGAGACAGAAACAGACTTAATATTTCAAGTTCATTAAGGTTCTTCTTCAGATGATAGACACATTCATATATAAACCTAATGTGAATTCTATACACCACAGAGATTTTCTATTCCACCACTTTCTGCCTCTTCTAAGTTCTAACAATTTCTGTTCAAAATGCAACAGCGATCATAATGATGATCATTGTTTTTGGAATACGAAGAAGATAATGGATCCACAGATGCTCAGGCACATTGATGCGGTACAGAGTGTTAACTGTGTAGCTCCAGTCTACGGTCACAGTTGGAAACAACTGAGGCATTTTAAACTCATATGTTGTGACATAGATATTGCCCTTTGGGTGCTGCACATAAGCAGCAATGGCACATTGACACTGATCCTTTTAAAAAAGGACTAAATGCTCTACAGGTCAGGCTCTCCAATAAGTTCCTTCTCACATCAACTTTCTAGAACCTTAGGCATGAATCCGCACCACTTCAGATTTACTAAAAAAAAAATTAACCAAATAAAGGTGTCGCTGGCTGGGCCTGCTGTGTTCATTCAGCTCTATACCTTGTTATCTCAGACTCTAGCATCGGCAGTTCCTACTATCTCCACCAAAACTAAATTGCCTTTGGAAGGGAGAATTCCAAATTTCCACAAAACTTGTTTTAAGAAAGTGCTTTGATTTAAAAAGACATCAGCTGTAGATGGTGTAGCCCTATTCACTGTGGACTTTTGGTCTTTAAGTGATTCCTCGAAGTGCAGTCCTACCATGGTTAAATGCTTAAGAAAGACTTCCAACTTTATTTCTTTATTTTCCACTTAAAACTCAGAAGGTCTGCAATGTCTAACTTTTACCCTAATTTTGTATGTTTTTATGCCGTATTATAATCACTGCAGTTTAACTTTTAAATTTGTTCTTTCTTTTAAATTTGTTCTTTCTTTCTATCTAGTTCTTAAGATTCTGTAACCTAGGTATTGTGCTTGTACAAAAGATGGTGCCTCACGAGGCGACATTATACACTTTCTATTGTACTCCTGTACTTGAGTACACACATAAACCCAAATCAAATCTGAAGGCTGAACAGACTGTCATACCGGACACATACAATGAACCAATAATTCTTAATCTTGAAAAGTTTCTCCTATTTTCCAGAGGGCCAGAATTTCTGAATTATGAAATAGAAGATTAAGGAAGCTATACTAAATTTGTCACAAACTATTTAGACTTCAGCTGTTGGACTGTATCCAGTTATGAGCATCGCACATCAGGAAAGATGCGACGAAATTGGAGAAAGGGCAGAAGAGGGTTTTAAGAATGAAGTTTCTCATCCCTGGAGCCGGTTATGAAGACAGATCGCAGAGGTTAGGACAATCTCCTTTGGAGAGGACGAGGGTAAGAGAAAATGTTTCAAAATCATAAAATGAGCTGGGTAGAGAAGACAGGAAGAAACTATCGCCACTTACAAAAGGATCAGAACAAGAAACAGATTTTAAATCATGTCCAAAAGGAAGTAAATGCAATGTGAGAAAAACCTTGTTTATATAGTGAGTGGTTTGGGTTTGGAACATGCTGCCTGGAAGGGTGATGGAGGCAGGTTCAATTGATGTATTTAAGATGGAATTAAACAATTATTTAAAATAGAAATAACATATAGTACTTAGAGGAAAGGGCAGGCTCATTTAGAGAGCGAGTGCTAACACAATGGGTCAAATGGACTCTTTGTTCACTGTAAAAATTCTGTGATTTTAAAAATAAAAACCACTCACCTCATCATATCCAAAAATAGCGGCATAGAAGGTTTCCGTCATAACTCTCATGTTCTCCTTGAGCACAACAGATTCGATCTGAGAAGCACAAATTGTACCACAAATGAATATTTGGCATGTAATCGTTTGCACCTTTCTTTAGCTGGAGAGATCAGACACTAAGATACGAGCAGAAATGTACAACATCAAATCCAGTGGTACTCAGGCATGAACAGTAGCAGCTTCTAAGTATATCCTGAAATAGTTACCAGTAACTAGTTTGCTTACATGACCTACTGCTTGTGTGGAACATCATGACTGCATGAGCTAGTTGGGATGAATGACCTGTTTCTATGTTGAATTGTTTAATATTTTCATTTCAAAATCACAGCATTCACAAGCCTTTGGTCTTATCCTGTCCTGTCTCCTCAAGCAAAACAAAGGCACACCTATGTATTGCACTGGAAGTGGTGGAAAGGTGACAGGGGTCTCATTGACGTGGATGAACTTAGTTTGCATAAACTTCAGCTTCTTCTGCCATTTAATTATACCTTGGCTGCTCTTACATCCTGACAAGCACAAAAGACCACAACGGAGAAGTAGTCTGAATCATTGATTTCCCAACCATACTTCCCTATACAGTCTACTCATATGACATCAGATGGCTATTTGTAAACTAGCTCAGCTTAATTTTAAAGCACACACTCACTGAACATGCTCTGTGAGTCAACAACTTTGGATGAAAAGTAATTCTCTTGCCAGTTCATCCAGTTCTATTGTTATTCTATGGTTATCAAAGTGATGCTCAAGTCCTATCCCAGTATTAACCATATCCCATTCTCCTAACCCTTGATCTCCTTACTAATCAGGAACCTATCTAGCTCTGTCTTAAGTACACTCAATGACTTGGCTTCTATAGCTTTTGGTGACAATGAGTTAAAAAGATTACACACACACTGGCTGAAGAAATCCCGCCTTGTCTCAGTTCTAAAGGGTCACAGCTCCATCCCAAGGCTGTGCCCTCAGCTCCTAGCCTCTCATCAGTGGAAATATCTCTTCATTTTAATTCTATCCAGGCCTCTCGCATTCTGTAAGTTTCAGTCAGAACTTCCCCTCTTCCTTCATAGCTCCATCGAACACAGACTCAAAGTCCTCAACCACCCCTCACATGACAAGCGCTTCATTCCTGGAATCATTCTTGCATACCTTCTCTGGATCCCCTCTAAAGCCAGCACATCCAGATACTGGGCCCAAAACTGCTCTCCGTATTCCACGTGCAGTCTTATACAGCCTCAGCAGTACATCTCTGCTCACGTATTCAAGCTTTTTTGAAATGAATGATAACATTGCATTTGCTTTCCTAAATGCCAACTAAAATGGTAACCTTAATAGAAATCTGAACTAGGACTCCTAAGTTCCTTTGTGCTCCAGATTTCTGAACCCTTTCCCATTCAGAAAGTAGTGTATGCCTTTATCCTTCCTACCAAAGTGCATAACCTCACACTTTCCCACATTGCATTTTATCTGACAATTCTTTGCTGGCTCTTCCAGCCTAAGTCCTGTGCAGCCTCTCCTTTTTGTCATCACTATCTGCCCCTCCAACTACCTTTGTGTCATCTACAAACTTAGCAACAAAGCTCTCAGTTCCTTTATCCAGGTAGTTAATGTATAACATGAATAATTGTGGTCCCAACAGTGGTCCCTGCGTAACTCCACCAGTCACCTGCTGCCACCCTGAAAAAAATCCTTTTATCCCTACTCTCTGCTCCTGCGAGTCAGAAAATATTCTATCTACGCCAGTACCTTGCTCCTAACTCCATGGGCTTTTATCTTATTTTTTAAGCTCCTGTGTGGTACCTTGTCAAAGGCCTTCTGGAAATCCAAATAGATCACATCTACTGGCTCTCCTTTATCTAACTGGCTCATTACCTCCTCAAAGAATTCGACCTCCTCTTGACAAAGTTGTGCTGACTCAGCCGTATTTTACCATGCACTTCCAAACTCTCCACAATCTCATCCTTACTAATGGACTCTAAAATTTTGCCAATGACCAAGGTCAGGCTAACCACCTACATCACCTCAGGGGAGGTGATGGCCAAGTGAATATTATAGCTGGACTGCTAATCAAGGGACCCAGACAACATTCTGGGGACCTAGGTTTGAATCCCACCACAGCAGATGGTGGAATTTGAATTAAATAAATATCTGGAATTAAGAAGCCAATGAAGACCGTGAATCCATTGTCGATCATCAGGAAAGACCCATTTGGTTCAGTAACCTTTAGGGAAGGAAACTGCTATCCTTACCAGGTCTGGCCTACATGTGACTCCAAACACACAAAAATGTGGTTGACTCTGAACTGCCCTCTGGGCAATTAGGGATGGGCAATAAATGCTGCCTAGTCAGCGACACCCTCATCCTGCGAACAAATAAAGTAATTTCCCATCTTCTGTCCATTTTGTTGCTGCCTCCCTTTTTAAAAAGGGTTGCATTAGCGACCATCCAATCTGTAGGAAATGTTCCAGAGTTCCAGAATTGTTGCTGAAGTGACTTCCTTCCGTTCGTCCACCTCTTAGAACCCGGTGTTTCCAACATTTCTGTGATGTTATTTGTGGGATCCTTTAGGAACACACAACTGAAGTATGTATTTATTTGGTTAGCCACTTCTTTTTTGCCTATAATAAATGCCCCTGTTTCTGACTGGAAGGAACTCATTTGTTTTCACTAATCTTTTTCTCTTCACATACCTACAGATGTTTTTTCCAGAGATAATGGGAACTGCAGATGCTGGAGAATCCAAGATAACAGAGTGTGAAGCTGGATGAACACAGCAGGCCAAGCAGCATCTCAGGAGCACAAAAGCTGGCGTTTCAGGCCTAGACCCTTCATCAGAGACAGAATGTTTTTTCCAGTCAGTTTTTGTGCTCACTGCAAGCTTACTCTCATCCTCTATGTTCCCTTTCTTAATCAATCCCCTGGTTCTCCTTGGCTGAATTCTAAACTCATTCATTCTTCAGTCTGAGATAGCAAGGTGTAGAGCTGGATGAACACAGCAGGTCAAGTAGCATCAGAGGAGCAGGAAGGCTGATGTTTCAGGCCTAGACCCTTCTTCAGAAAATGAAGAACACTTTGCTATCTCAGATTCTCCAGCATCTGCAGTTCCTACCATCTGTGCAACAATCTTCAGTCTATTGCTTTTTTGGCCAATTTATATGCTTCTTCCTTGGATTTAATACCATCTTGAATTTTTCTTGTCAGCCATGGTTTGGCCACCTTTCCCACTGTTTTAGTGCCAGACAGGGATAATCAATTGGTGTAGTTCACCCATTCACTCTCTGAATGCTTGCCGTTCACCTTCCACTGTCATCCTTTTAAATAATGTGCCCCAATCTATTTAAACCCAGTACCCTAGTCTCAGAGTCAACTACATCACTCTCCATTTTGATGAGGAATTCGATCATATTATGGTTGCTTCTTCCCAAAGGGTCGTGCACAACTGGGTTGCTAATTATTCCATTCTCCTTAAACACTACCCAGTCTAGGATGGCCTGTTCTCCACTTGGTTCGCCAATGTATTGATCCAGGAAACCATCCCAGGAATTCCTCTTCTGTTGTATTGTTACTAATTTGATACGGCCAATCTACATGCAGATTAAAGTCAGCAATATTTTGTTCTTGCACTGGTCTCTTAACTTCCTGCTTAATGCCATTCCGAACATCACCCCTATAGTCTGGGGGTCTAGGTACAACCATCACTAATGTTTTGTGTTGCTTGATGTTTCTCAGCTCTAACCCATAAAAATTCCACACCTATTATCCTTCTTTACTATTGTGTTAATTTCCTCTTTAACCAGTAATGCAACTCCACTTCCTTCTCCTTTTTGTCTGTCCTTCGTAAATACCGAATACCCCTAGCGTTCAGTTCCCATGCCTGGTCACACTTCAGTCATGTCTCTGTAATCTGACTACATTAGAACTGCTTTCATCTACTTGCGCAACTAATTCACCCACTCTATTATAAATTCTGTGCACACTAAGGCACAAAGCCTTAAGGCCTGTCTTTTACACTATGTCTTCTGTTCCCATTATTTTTCCAATGTGGCACTGTTTGATCCTGGCCTTTAATTTCTCTACCTATCACTTTTCTTACTCCCCTTTCTGTCTTTTACTCTTGTCCTTGATTCACCTTCTCTGACTCCCTGCATGGGATACCATCCTCCTGACATTTTAGTTTACAGCATTGCTAACCACTCTCACAAATACTCACCTTAGGGTATGTGTTGTACGTAAACAGTTGGTTCACTCTATCTTCAATTCTTTCACGTCATAAACTCTGTTTTATTATTAAAACCAAATCTGTGGCATTGTAATGTACCTGTGGTTCAGTGCAAAGTGAAAGGCCAGCTCCATAAAACCAAAAAAAATACATATTTCAATGTGGAATCTGATTTGTCCAGTAATAACTTTCACTGGGATCATAACACCACTGGATGCTTGGGAGGGAAATGTGGGCAATGGACAAAGATGAACAAATGTGAATCCCCGCAAACGTGAACTGGCAGGGTGTTTGGATTTTGACTTGTGAAGAAATGGAAGACTAGAAAATAAAAATGCAGATTTTCAAGTGCCATATTGCGAGTTTCCACTGTAATCATTTCGTAAACCTAATAGTGTTTGTCAGGAAAATTGGCCAGGTGCAGGGTAAAAGACTCAGCCCTGGCAGTTAAAGCACTGAACTTTATTTTGAAAAGATACATAAAAATTTGAAACCTCAGAAGCATGTGCTAGTCACCTTCAGGCAAATGCAGCAAGCCAAAGAACACATTAAGTTGCCTGATAAGTGAATATTTCTACGACATTAATGTTCACATAAAACCCAAACCATTTGCTATCTAAACTGGTTATAACCGTTCCTGTTAACTCAGTACTATCCTTGTGTAAATTTCTAGTACAGTTAAACAAACAGCTCAGCAGTGGATTACACATCATAGCACTGTTTCATGCCCGGCTGTGCTGAAACATCCCACTTGGATGTTGAAATAGGTACATTTCTGACATCCCACACAATTATGGCAAGATAAAATTTTATATAAAGTCTTTTTGAAACTGTTTACACAACACTTTATAAACTTCTTACTGGATTTTAAAAAAAGTTAGCCGAGAATCGATTGCAAACCTAGCAAATCAGTGCAAGTCACATGGTGGAATCTCTGGCCCAGTAGTAACAGCTTTGGTTGTTGACTTATAGGAAAAGTAGAAGCTGCTTGTGTAATTCTGAGTCCAAAACAGCCTGCTTCCAATGCACCAGAATTAAGCTCCCCGGCCAGTGTCTTAAATGAGCTAAACAGCAGCCAATTAAAGTGCCATACAAACATCCAAGGAGCCTTAAAAACCCTGGCCTTCCTGACGGCTGCTGTGCCCACCGACATAAACAGCAGCAAGTTTATTGTTATGCCCTTTCAGTCTGTTAGTGAAACAGACTCTTCCCCACTTCCCCACCCCCATATCCCTCAGAGCAAGGGGTGCAGAAGGCAAGCTGGAATACATTATGAGCTGAACACATGCAGTAGCTGGACTGCCAATCTCCAACAAGGAGGGAAAACATTGCCTCATTAAATAAACTGACAAAATAAAAGAGAAGTAAAACAACACACAACACTTGCTCTTAAAGAAAGAGCAATTAAGTCCGAGAGGGTAAAAAATCCTTTTAACCCTGAGCTAATTTGTTGAAATAGTAGTTGAATTTTATTGTGGAGCATTCCACAGAAATATTAGGCAGGATTTCCACATGTCCCTGTGCGTGAGGGTGCACTTTGAAAAGTGTGTTGCTAGATCGTGTCTTAGAGCCCTGCACCTCCAGAACATTGCAGTTTCCAAAGTGCAGGCTGGGGGTGAGCGGCAGGAGGAAAAGAGACAGCGAGACAGCAATCTGCCAATCTCCAAGTAACTGCCCATTGTTGCAGAGCTTGTTAGCGGCTGCAGAGGGCCAGAAGGAAATTTCCAAAGAATCAAGGAAGAAGATCACACATATTAGGCCACGATAGTGCACAGGTGTCAGGAGCACAGCACAGAGTCATTGTGTGAAGATTGGTGCCAGGTTAGTGCTGGGAGAAAAGGGTCATTTAAACTTGCTCAAGATGGTACAACATTGCCATTGCTTGAGTAGAAGAGAGAGTTAAACATTTTGTGATTAACCATTTGGTCACTTGCATGCACCATGAAGTTCCTGGCCCTCTGCTTTCTTGCCTGCCACAAACTACAAGGCAGGCCCAGTCCTGGCTGACACCTGTCTTTAAGCACAGAACTTGACAGCCAGTTCCTTCCTCTGGGCAGTGTCTTACACCATTATTTAGCTAAGCTTGTGCTATTAGGGTCTCTTCACATTAAAACAGTTTTGCATCATGAGGCAGAACTGGGGTGGGTTTTATACCAGGGAACAATCCAGCCTATTGTCAAAATTTTGACGGGATGAATAATTTCCTGAACGGTATCATTATTCTTTGAATTTACAATCAAAATCCAAATCTTCCTCCCCATTACTGCAGTTTAGGGGTCACAGGTCAAAAGGTGAACCTTCCCCAAGGGGACCTATCAACAAGGCAACAGTCACGGAGCTGTTTACATTTGAGCGCATTAGATCTGATAAACAACAGAATGAAGACAACAGTTTATTTGTTCATAAAATGTGAGGCTGGATGAACACAGCAGGCCAAGCAGCATCTCAGGAGCACAAAAGCTGACGTTTCAGGCCTGGGCCCTTCATCAGAGGAAGGGTCTCTGATGAAGGGTCCAGGCCCGAAACATCAGCTTTTGTGCTCCTGAGATGCTGCTTGGACTGCTGTGTTCATCCAGCCTCACATTTTATTATCTTGAAATTCTCCAGCATCTGCAGTTCCCATTATCTCTGAGTTTATTTGTTCAGATGAGTTTTGTTAAGAAGAAACACTGAGATCTAAAAAAGGAGGCTACATTGATATCGCACCTATGATAACCTCAAGATGCATTCCAAAGTCAATGAATAGTTTTTAAAGTGTATTTACAATTATAATTACACAGACCAACATCCCACAAATAAAGCAGAGGCTATGTAGTGAGATTGGAGAGGGCGAGATTGCTGGTCTTAAAACAGAGATGGTTAAGAGCTGATTTAATGGAGGCAATCAAGCTCATAAAGGGTTTCGATGCTGCGAATAGGGTCAACTCTTTCTATTAGTTGCAGCATTGGAGACAAGGCAGATTTAAAACAATTGGTAAAAGTTTCAGAGGGGAGGGGCATTGAATAGTTTATAGGTGATGATGATCTAGAATGCAATGCCCAATGGAGTGGTGGATGCAGCTTCAACAGTAGTGTTCAGGGATGTGTAGCTAGATACAGTAGTCATGGTAAATGCTACGGGTTATTGGGATAGGTCTGGAGACTGGGTCTGGGTCTGCCCTTTGGAGGGGTGGTGCAGACTTGATGAGCTGAATGGCCTCTTTCTGCACTCTAGAGATTCTATTATTCTATCTGCTTAGCAATGGGGATCAAGTAGAACTAACTGTATTAGCTCATTGAAAGAACCAACACAGGCACATGGGGATGAATGGTCTCCATACGGGCTGTAAGATTCCATAAATGAGATAAATTAACAATTAATGCTTCGGTGAAAGCAGTTCGGGGAGAATTACTGGTCAGGACATTTGGGAAACAGCACAGTCCTTCAGTAGGGCCGTGGGAGGTTTTACATCCACCTGAATCAGTTAGTTTAACTTCTCTCTAAAACAGATCTCTAACAATGTACCTTAGCACCAGCACTGAAATATCAGCATCTGATACGTGCTCAAGTTCCTGAATTGAACTTGAGCCCACTGACCCTTTGGGCTCAGTGTCTGCGGTGCTACCACTCAGCCAAGGTGACGCCCAATATGTGTATGTTAAACTTGCACAATAAAGTAATTTGACAGGACTGAGCAGCGTTGACAAGGACTCTGCAGGAGGCTGAGGAGTGCAAAAGACAAGCAGAACCAATAATTAATCTTTCTGCATGATACATACTGGGCTGACTGTCCCTTGTGAAAGTCATGCTGCATGCAGGAAACTCTAACGTTGGACAGTTAGACATTTGAAACAGAGAATCAAGTGGGAATTTGGTGAGCTAACAAGTGAATATATGGAAAATAAAGTTTCAAGCTTGAGGAGTTAAAATAATCCATACAGGCTTTTCAGCAGAAGTGCTAGAAAGGAAAACCTCCATAAAAAACAAACCAGATAAATTACCTATATTCTAAAATCTTGACCAAGCGCTCAGCTCTTAAAAAAAAATGTACATGTGAAACTTGACTAAAACACTTAAATGCGCTGAGGTCAGGAGCTCTTTGTGTTGTTTATACAGCTGTGTCAATTTTTGATTCGCAAACTTTGCCGACAAGTTTAGCTCAAACTTTCTTGATTAACCGAGTCATGCTGAAAAAAAAAGGGGCGCCTCTCACTAACAGCTTTGCTATTAGTTTAGCTCGCACCTCAAATCTCAGAAATTCAATGACCTAAATTCAAACAAACATTAGCTATCTAATAATGGTTGCCATCTGTCTATACATGCGTTGCTGTCTATATCGGGCGGCAGGCGGGCGGGGGGGCGGTTACCACTGCATTTTAAAAAGAACAATTTTGGAACTTTTCTTTCGACTTGTTTTTACTGAACTCCATATCTAGTCATGACAAAAATTCCTTGAGCACTGATCATTTTGCTCTGCCACACAGAAATGGAGACAATGACAATTTACATTTACATTGTGCCCTTAAAGCATGTAATGCCTATCTCCAAAACAACTGTGCCAGCTCACTCATTAGTGTTCGGGCTCTGGAGTCCATCGGTCCAGGCCAGCTGCATCCTTCTCTTTCTCTCCTTTCTTGTTTCTTTCCGTCTTTATTTTCTTTTCTTTGCCTTCTGATGTGACGGGGAAGATGGAATGGTGCTTGGTGGGTTGTTGGCTAAGGTGGTTCCCTAAGCATGGACAGTGCTTGGTGCGATAATTCTTAGCTATGGCAGACCTGAAGCATGGACTCAGCGGGTTGCCATCTGTGGCAGTGCTTGGTGGGTCTTCGACCGTGGCAGTGGTGACGCCTGCAGTGGGCAGTCTTGGCAGTGGTGGGTCACTGCGGCAGAGGTGGTGCCCAGAATAGTGACTCCTGACTGCGGTCTGGGCACTCCTTGAGGCAGAGGCTGTGCTTGAAGACCCTTCTCCACTGAAGATGAACTCTATTTGTGATTTCTTATTCTTTTTGTAACTCAAAATGGCACCGGGTTGTGGCAACAAAACTTTTCATTGTATCTTTCTAGATATATGTGATAAAAAATAAACCATAATACATAATGTAATAAATATTCCAAAATACTTCCTAGGAACACTAACAAGTATTTGGCACTGAGGTAATATTGGGACATGTAACCAAAAGCTTGTTCAAACATATAGGTTTTAAGAAGCAGCTTAGAGGAAGAGAGGGAAGCAAAGAGGCAGACAATTTTAATGAGTAAGTGCCAGAACACAAGGCCCAGGCAAGTCAGCCAATAATGGAGCAAAGAAAATCAGGATGCTCAAAAAGTCAAGATTGGAACCATCCAGAGATTGAGGACTGTGGTGCTGGATGTGGATAAAAGACGTGTTTCTGATACAGAACTTTTCAAAACCAGAGCATCTTCCAAACTCTTAACCATTGTCGAAGTGCTTAGTGTTTTTTGAAATGCAGTCATTGTTGAGATTTAGGAAGAACGTTAACTAATTTGTATACAATGAGCTTCTTCAACAAGATACAATCTGATAATGGCCAGTTAATATAAAAATTGAGCAAAGTAGCACCAAGGGATCTCTTGAAGCCAGTGACAAAAGCTTTAACAAATTACGTGAAAGACAGCACCTCTGACAGGCCAGCATTCCCTTAGCACGGCAAGACAGCAGAAGCATTGATTTTTGTAATCTAGCGCCGAGAGTAACTTCAACCCATAACTTCACAGCACTACCAATTCAGTCTTGGTCGGCACTTTGAGAGAGATAGGGAGAGCATGGGCATAGAGGGACTGTGAAAAAGAGGACAAGAATTTTCAAACTGAGTTGTTGCTGGATTGGGGTATATGCAAGTTCAGTGAGCACAGGAGTGATGAGGAAATGGCATTTGTCGCAACATGGGCACAGAGGTTTTTTTTAAGACAGAAGGTGCACATAAGGAGGCTGGTCAGACAAAGCATCAGCCAGCAGGTCCTGCACACTGCTTCCCACTGAGGTACAACTGGCCATTTAAACTTAACTAAAGAGAGAGAATGGGCCAGTCTGAGGACACAACTCACAGTAGGAGAGCAGCTCAATTGGAAATACTTGGAAGCTGGCTGGAGTTGTCTTAATAACAAATGTTCCTCCAGCAGATGACACAAACAGCAGAAATGAGAGTTTTCAGGGGCCAATTATCACAACGAGTGAAAACATTCCTTTCGCGTCTGAGACAATGACTCATACCTAGCCCAGACCAGGACTGAAAATACCCTTCTGGGAGCTGCAGGAAACCTATATGAAAGGCCAACCTCAATCCAGCTCCTGTTGGGCACAAGTCCACAAGCCGAACTGCCCATAACTTGGAGCTAACTGGCAGATTCAGTTATTGAGATGATAAAGATGTTCATTCTGTGACCTTGAAATTTTCAGTGTCTTTTCAGACAGGTACATTGTTCGGGGCAAGTTGAAGAAACTTCCAATCTGCTTTTAACTCACTTGCAAGCTACACCAGGAAATGCGACCATAGAAAATGGAAACATATTCCATTCTACAACTCAAGGCTGAACAATACCAAAAATAAATTTAACAGGTTCACTACCATACTTCAGTAAGGCCTCTGGTAAAGATCTGCCAAGCTAATGCGGTCACAAATACTCCCACTTTAAAATAAAGCTACACTGTTTAGTGCCCAACAGGCAGAGAACTCTTTGGGATATATTGATCCACATACAGTTAAACCTAGCCCAAAGGCAGGGGTGTTATTAGTCAATATTACTTCCTAACATACAGTATCAAATTCAAACCATCAAGGCCAGTGCTGGTAAATGGGCTTAGAATGCACAAATAATTTACCATGCCAGTGCTATACAGGGTGGGCTGAATGGGCTATTTCTATGCTATAACTTTTCCACGGTTCTTTGCAAACATATATAACAAATTGATTGTTTCACTATCTATTCATGAGCTTTGTCCAAAAAGATTTGGTTTCACCAACATCAGAGTATATTTTGAAAGAAAGACGTGCATTTATATTGTGCAGATTACAATTGCAGAAGGTCTCAAATTGATTTACAGCCAGTAAAATACTTTTTGAAAATGCACTCAATTCTGTCATGTAAGAAACACTGAAGTCAATTTTCATGCAGTGAACTCCCATAAAATTTAAAGTGACAACAACTGGGTAATCTGTTTTTGATGCTGAATGGGGGTGAAATATTGGCCAAGACACCAGGGAAGATTCTCCTCCTCTTTTTCAAAATAATACCATGGGATCATTTATACATGTATATGGTCACAGAAATTTGAGGGTGCATACATGAGGATCAATGGTCGGCACAACATTGTGGGCTGAAGGGCCTGTTCTGTGCTGTACTGTTCTATGTTCTATGTTCTATTTATATCTAGCTGTCTCAGTTTAATTCTCAGGAAGAAGACAAGACCCTTCAATTGTCTTCCTCTCCCGCAATACCATATTGGGACATGAAGCTTGATTTTTGTGTTGGACTAAAACTTGTACCAAAAAGATTAAGTCAGAGAGGAGAATGCTACCCACTGAGCCATGGATGTCGCAAGCATTAATATCCGTCAGCTACCTATTTCTATACTACCACAAATCCTCAAATAACTACTATTCCAAGCAATCAGTCGTTAATCGTTAAGAACAAACCTTGGCTTGAGGCCATGTGTTAAAACCGCATGTCTTTATTTTTCTGTATTATTGATTGAGGGCTGAAAAAGGAAAAGGACTTTTTATAAACTAAAGATTGTGGATGAGATTGCTGCAATTTTAAAAGCAGGTTACTGACACTGTTTCTAAGCACTGTTTACACAGTTGCTGTTTGGGGCATGGTAACCAGTTGTCGATGACAGAAACCAGTAACAGTGTGATTGGCTCCTGGTGGAAGAACAGCTTATGGATGTGAATGACAAAGGCAGAAAACTTTGAACCTTCAGAAGAGAAAGTAGTGTCTCGCTCTCTCTCCATCTGCAGTAAAAAAAGCCTGTGGAAAGCCAGTTTATTTTCCCTTACCAGTGTAGCTTTTTAATTGGCAACAGAGAGTTTACAACTTGTGAACCAGTTGCCCTGTGTCTCCTGCAAGCAAGTGAAAAGTACCCAGAGAAAAGAAATCAAAAAACTTCAAACACTGGAAAGCAAAAAGATCATCTCAGTGACCCTGGTGGACAGGGGGCCATTGATCTGCTTCTCTGGTTTTCCTCCAGTTTATAACACTAGGCCTCTTTTCCTGTCTGCCTCTACAGCTTTGTAAGGAGTTGGAGATTTTGTAATGTTAAACGTCAACAGTTTATAGTTGTTTACCTGGAGCCAACAATCTATTTATTTATTATAAACAGTAATTTGTAAGTCTAGTTTCACATTAACTTAAGTTAGGAAAGAGAGATAAGTTAGGGAATTCTATGTCCTTCAGTAAAATTTTTAACTTTTATGACGAGTCTGGGAAGAATCGGCTGAATTTCCAGCATGGGCTCCAGTTAGGCATGGCATTTGTCAAAACAACTTCAGGGAGCTATTTTAAGATGGATTCCAATAAAGAGCAGTACTGGACTCGAAGTGCTAATTATTTCTCTCTCCATAGATGCTGCCAGACCTGCTGAATCTTTCCAGCACTTTCTGCATTTATTTCAGCTGTCAAGCATCCACAGTCTTTGTACTTTTCTTTGAGCTATTTTCACATTCTGCCCAAGATGTACAGATTTACAGCTTACTGATATAAACTTTCCAATTTGTTTACAAAATTATCATAAGTTAGTAGAATTCTCATATGAAGTGACATGAATTTCAGGCTCCCCTTTTGATGTGAGTCATAGTGGGGAGAATTTCGATGTTACATAATGAGTATTACACAAGTTACAAATCAGGAAGTCACACATTGTTTTATCTACAATCTGATCATGGTCAGCTTTGTGCCTCTTCTCCCTGCAATAATGGAATATTTTGTGCAGACAACCTAAACAATATGCAGTTTTCTAAGTGTAGCATTTTGGTTTAAGTCTAAGCTTTCCCTATTATCATACCTGTGTCAGTGACAATGCTGAAGGAAACATGGTCACACACTTCTAAGACATTTCCCATACAGAGGCTTACAAATTTGTGCTTCTGAGATCCCTGCATGAATACTGACATGGTCTTAGGGAGTCTCACAAATACCTTTCATCGACCATCTCACATCTTCTGACAAGGTCAAATACATACAGGAAGGCAGTGCAGAAAATGAGTTTTGTGTTACCTTCAACAAGGCTCACTGTGCAATTAGAAAGACAGACTAGACTTGAAAACCAGTGATGTCTAGTCACCTTCTTCAAGTGTGATGAATAAGACAGCAACAGGAGTTACTGCCCCTCTACACATGCTCACTTCTCAGTTCCCTCCTCCTGAAATTCCACTTCCCAACTGTGCTACCTCCCCTTTATCCATACAGGTAGGAGTTGCTCCTGATGAAAGATAATTAAGGTCAACAACTTTCTACAGCTACACAGTCTTTTCGTAAGGGTTCTTGTGTAGAAACAACCCCTTTGGCCTATCAAGTCCACAGTAACCTTTGGGGCATCCCACCCAGACACCACTCCCCCCATAACCTACCTAATCTACACATTCCTGAACACTACAGCCAATTTAACATAGCCAGTCCACTAGGCTTGCACATCTTTGGACTGAGAGAGGAAACTGGAGCACCCGGAGGAAACCCGCACAGACACAGGGAGAACGTGCAAACTCCACACAGTCGCCTGAGGGTGGAAGCGAAACCGGGTCCGAGGTGCTGTGAGGCTGCAGTGCTAACCAATGAGCTGTCCTCTTCATTCTGTTACCGGATACAGTAATAATACTGCCTATCCCAAAGGACAGAAAGAATATGGAGTACTCCATATGAGAATATACGGGTCCAGCTGCTCCCTCGGCTCCGTAAGTCCTTCCATACATCTCTCTGCTTTACTGTCTGCCTCAAAAACACTTATTAAAACTCACTTTGGCTAAGCTTTTGGTCATCTGGCATGATAGCTCCTTACGAAGCCTGAGGTCATAGTTTGTTTTATGATTGCTGTGATGAATAATGCTGAACCTGAAACTCAGGTGCTTCGTCCTACTCTTTCTACTGCTTCAGGCTACTTCTCTCAGAAAGGAGTTGGAAGGCTAAAATCTAACATTTTGGGTACAGCCTGAAACAGCTCAGATAAAAGCAAAATGTGTTGAGAGAGACAGCCTTGCGGTGTTTTGTTAGGTTAAAAGTGCTTCATGAATATGAATTATTACTGCATTGTAAGGAGGTTAGAACATGTAACTATTAGAGAATTAATTCAGGTTTACTTCTATATATTTGTAAAATAGAATAACCTGAGGAGATGCAAAATCTAGGTTGCACTGTGGTAATGTGAGTCTATAACATCAACAACAATTCTAATATCCATTTGTTTAACTTTTTCTGTAATAGGAAGAGTCAACTAATTCACTTCCTAAGTCTTTCTATCACAAATGCACTTAGCTGCACTAACCCCCATATCCCTTGGTTCCCCTTCCAAAAGTTTATTGATGTCTATCTTGAATGTGCTCAACAACTGAGTATTCACAGTTCTCTGGCATTGAGAATTGCAATAGATCACGAACCTTGAATGAAGAAGTTTCTCATCTCAGCTCTCAATGGCTGACACCTTACTTTAAAGCTACAAGTAGTTTTAGGCTCCCTGGATAAGCTCCTCAGCCTCTTGGCATCTACCTCATTAAACCCTCTCAGCATTTCCTACATTTCAGCAAGATCACCATTCATTCTCCTAAATTCTTGAAACTACAGGCTTATAATGTCTCCTAAAAGGGACAAACATCTCTCAGAAAATAAAGAAACAACTACATTTACCCTGAATCATGGACAAATGGCCTTGTTCCCCACATTCTACAATATACCTGGCACTGGGTTCACAAAAATCTGATAACCTTAGAGACCCCAGGGAAGCGTCACTGAAAATTTATGTGCCAATGTTTAAAAAAAAGCAAATCCTATTAAGACAGCCAGGAACACTTCTGTGGTTCCTGCTAATGAACAATAAAATCTAAATGGTGTATTTTATTCATTGAGTGAATGTTAGGTCTGGCAATTCTCTTTGCATTCATTTGCAAGCACATGCTTTAAGAAGCATAATCTGTGTGGGTAAGTTTATCTCTGATAACTGGATGCTAAGTTATGCTTCGTCTGTGTTACAGACTAATTACAGTCCTGAAACAGCACTCTTGGTCCCAACAAGATCCAATACACCATTGCTCACTTTCCAAATGAGCCTCTTTCCACCCTTCTTTATCTTAGCCTTCTGTTTCCTGCTCTCAAAGTTTTATCTCCTCTCTCAGGTGGACAGAAAGCATTCAATTTTGAAGGTCAGATGGGTCTTCCAGCCCCACACTCATACATTGGTGGTGGAGGGTTGCTTTTGAGACTGTCGGCCTGTCACCAGTGGTGCGCTAAAGGGATCGGTTCTAGGTGCTGTTATGCTTGTCATTTATGTAAATGATTTGGATGAGAATGCAGAAGGCATGGTTTGGAGGTTTGCGGATGACATCAACATTGGTGGTATTGTAGACAGTGAAGAAGGTTTTCCAAGATTACATGGGGATCTTGATCAAATGGGACTGAAAAATGGCAGATGGAGTTCAAGCTGGATAAACGTGAAGTATTGCATTTTGGTACAAGATTTTGGTCGAGCTTATACAATTAATGATGGGTAGTGCTGTAGAACACAGGGACCTAGGGATGCAGGTACACAATTCATTGGAGTTTGCATCACATATAGACCTGGTGGTTATAAAGGCATTTGGCATGCTTGCCTTCACTGCTCAGTCCTTTGGGTGTAGAAGTTGGAAAGTCATACTGACGTTGTGCAGGACATTGGTGAGGCGTCTTCTGGAAAACCGTGTCCAATTTTGGCTGCCCACTTAAAGGAAGGATGTTATCAAGCTGAAGACAGTTCAGAAGAGATTTACTGGGATGTTGCCAGGTATGGAAAGCTTGAGTTACAAAGAAATGCTGGATAGGCTGGGGCATTTTTCCACTGGAGCGTAGGTGGTTGACAGGCAACCTAAAAGACGTTTATAAAACAAAATTAAGCGTTTAGATAGGATTAATGGCAGTTGTTTTTTCTCTACATGGGGAATTTTAAGACTAAGGGAAATATTTTTAAGGTGAGAGGAAAAAGATTTAAAAGTGACATGGGGGAAAATTTTTTTTACACAGAATGTGGAATGGCATTCCTGAGGAAGTGGTGGATGTGGGTACAATTACAACATTTAAAAGACATTTGGATGGATACATGAATAGGAAAGGTTAGGAGGGATCGGGGCCAGGAGCAGGCAGCTTTAGTTTGGGATTACATTCGGCCTGGACCGCTAGTACAGGAGGCTCTGTTTCTGTGCTGTATGACTCTATCAGTGAAAACATGACAATCGATTATACCTGGAAGCTGGTTGTGCTTAGAGTGGTGTTTCCAATATTACAGCAACAGATACACTTCTAAAGTCCAAGGACTTCGAAGTGGTCTCGGACATCTGACAGGTGCTGTTTCGACATAGGTCTTTCTTTCTCATTTACAACTGAAGCAGACAACATGCAGAGTAATAAAACACAAACAGAATTACGAACATAAGTGGGCCATTCAGCCCCTCAAAGCCTGCTTCACTATCTAACGAGATCACAGCTGATGATGTTGCAGCTTCAACTCCATTTTCCTGTCTGTTATTCACCTTTTCTTTCACTCCATTCCCTTGACAGACTCCTTTGCTTGTACATTAGCAAACAGCAGCATGCACTTGAATCTGAGTCACATGTAAAAATGAGCACCATGTACTGGAATGGCTGCATGAGCTTAATGTCAAATGTCAATGCTGAAAGCAATAAAATCACTAAAACAGAGTTTAGTTTGGGCTAGATCATTGAGTTTCATTTTTACAGTCCCCACCTCCAAATGCTTTGGTGTTACTGAAGTACCTTAGCTGCGCTACCATTTTTGGAAATGTACACTTTAAAGAATGTAGACTTGACAACACAACCTGGATTTCCGCTAAGACAACTAGTCATTTAGAAGGCTTTGAGGAAAAAGCTGACCTCCATTTATAAAGTTCTTTCTTCATTATTGCATGCACTGCACAGATGGCAATTGAGACTTTGACAACTTGTATTAAGTCCAGAAATTCTATTTTTGAAAAAAAAACCGTAAACATAAAGTTAGCACTGAAACGTATAACCAGCTGGGTGGTTAAGTATATTCAAGGCTGGGATAGAGTTTTAACCAATTAGAGAATCAAGAGTTATATGTAAAAGCAGCAAAGTGGTTTGAGGATTATCGGATCAGCCACGATCTCATTGAATGGTAGAGCAAACACAATGGGTCAAATAGTCCACTTCTACTGAGTCATCTTGAGGTTGAAGCTGATTTCATTAAGAATTTTGAAAAGGTTTTGGTGAACTAGTTGGATGGGTGTTAAATCCGGTGGCCATTGGCTGCAATTTTCCATTTCCCCACAACGGTCACTTGCATCTGTATGGAACCTCAAACTTCTTAACATGTTACAAAGAAGGAATTTCAGCATTTTGGGCCTAAACAGATAAAGGCACAGTCACAACTGATTGGGCATGAACAAAAGGTCAGAATAGGAGGAAACTGCAAACGGGTCTGGCATATATATAAAATACAAAGGGTGGGGCCATGGCCAGAAAACCTTGATGTCCAGGGTCAAAATGGACAGGATGGAAGAAGAGGAGAAACCAGGGCTCAGTGCACCAAGATCACAAGGAGCGCATCAAAAGTGCAGGAGAAAACTTAAAAAGAAAATTAGGAAAGCTAAGAGAATGCCATAAGGATGGAATAAAGAAAAACCCAGAGGATTTTAAAAAAATATAAAGAGCAACAAAATAACTATACAAACAGTAGGATCAATAGAGGCAATCATGATTATCTGTATGTGGACCCAGAAGATGTGGGCAAAATCCTTTAGAAAAGCTTTGATCAGTCTTCACAAAGGAAAGGGTGATGCAACTATGGACATCAGGGTGGAAGGCTGTAAAAGTTGAGAAAAAGAGGAGGTATCAGAAGGCATAGCAGCCTTAAAAGTAGAAGAATTTGCAGGCCCGGATGAGATGCTTCCCAGGCTATTCACATAGACAAGGGAGGAGCTCAGGCAGTAACTTTCAAATCCTCAACACGTTGAGAATACCCTCCATCATGCCTGTAACACTATTACCATGCTAAATGAGAAACACTTCAAATAGATATAGCAACTCAAGACTGGGCATTCAGGAGATGCTGTGGGCTATCAATAGCAGCAGAACTGTACTCCAGCACAATTTGTCACCTCATGGCCTGGTATATCCCACACTCAGCCATGACCATCACCCCTGGCTCAATGGAGAGTGCAGGAGGACATGTCAGAAGCAGCACCAGACATTCTTGAAGATGAGGTGTAACTTGGTGAAGCCACGAACTGCACAAGCAGCAAGTGACAGCCAGCACAAAGTGATCCCACAACCAACGGATTAGATGTAAACTTTGCAGTCCTGCCACATCCTGGTGGTGAATGATTAAACAACTCACTGGAGGAGAAGACTCCACAAATGTCTTGGAACAGCCCCACATATCATTGGAAAAGATAAGGCTGAAAAATTTGCAGCAATCTTTAGCCAGAAGTGTCGTGTGAGATCCATCTCGGCCTCCTCCAGTGGTGCCCAACGTTACGGATACCATTCTATAGAAAATCCCATTGACTCCATGTGATATCAAGAAATGGTAGGATGCACTGGATACTGCAAAGGCCATGGATTTTACAACATTCTACCAACAGTGCTGAAGACTTGTGCTCTGGAAATTGCCATGCCTCTAGCCATTACAGTTACAACACTGGCCTCTACCTGACAAAGTGGAAAATTGTCCAGGTATGTCTAGGTACAACTGGCCAATTACTGCTCCGATCTACTCTCAGTCATCAGTAAAATGATGGTGTCGTCATCAACAGTGCTACCAAGCATCACCTGCTCAACAATGTGCAGTCTGAGTTCCACTGCTCACTCAGCTCCTGACCTCATTACAGCCTGGGTTCACATATGGTCAAAAGAACTGAATTCCAGAGGTGAGGTGAGAGTGACAGGCCTTGACATCAAGGCTACACTTGACTGTGCATGGCAGCAAGAAGCCCTGGCAAAACTGGAATCAATGGGTATTGGGGGCAAATTCTCCAGTGGTTGGAGTCACACCTGGCACCCTGGAAGGTGGCTGTAATTGCTGGAGGTCAGTCATCTCAGCTCCAAGACATCTCTGCAGGAGTTCCTCAGGGTGGTGTCCTGGCCCAAATGTCTCAGCTGCTACATGAATGGCCTTTCCTCCATTGTAAGGTCAGAAGTGGGGATGTTCATCAATGATTGCACAAAGTTCAGTACCGTTTGTGACTCCTCAGATACTGAAGCGGTCCATGTTCAAATGTAACAATGTCTGGACAATATCCAGGTTTGTGCTGTCAAGTGACATTCATGCCACACAAATGCCAGGCAATAACCATCTCCAATAAGAGACAATCTAACCACCATTCCTTGACACTCAATGGTGTTTCCATCACTGAATCCCCCACTATCAACATCCCTGGAGTCGCCATTGACTAGAAATTTAACTCACGACAGAAACACAGTAACTACAAGGGCAGGTCAGAGGCTTGGAATACTGCAGTGAGTAGCTCTCTTCCTGACTCCCCAAAGCCAGTCCACCATCTATAAGGCACAAGTCAAATGTGTGATGGAATACTCCGCATTTTCCTGAACAGACACAGTTCAAACAATACTCAAGAAGCTTGATACGATCTAGGGCAATGCAGCCTTTTGACTGGCACCGAATTCACAAGCATCCACCCCCTCCACCACTGATATTCAGTACAAACTGTATGTATTATCTCCAATATGTGCTGCAGAGATTTACCAAAGATCCCCAGACAGCACCTTCCAAAACCACGACCACTTCCATCTAGAAGGACAAGGGCAGCAGATATATGGGAACACCACCAGCTTCAAATTCCCCTCCAAGCCATTCACCATCCTGACATAGAAATATATTGTCATTCCTTCAGTGGCGCTGGGTCAAAATCCTGGAATTCCGTCCTTAAGTGCATCGTGGGTCAACCTAAAGCACACAGACTGCAGTAGTTCAAGAAGGCAGCTTATCACCAGTTTCTTAAGGGCAATTAGAGATAGGCAAGAAATTTTAGCCCGTCCAGTCACGTCCATGTCCCAGGAGTGAATTACAAATAAAAAACAGGATGGGCCGACTGATCAGATGGCTTCTATAAGCATCTTTCAGAAATGTCACAATCTCATGGAGTTAAAGAGGAGACAAGCACAAAAGCCATGAAGGAATTTGAAAACAAGGATGGAATTCAGCACTCGTGAGAGAGATGAGTGAGAGTTGGTACCATTTAGGACACAAGTAGCAAACTCTGCATACGCTCAGCGAGATAGAGAGTACAATGAGTGAGGCTGGCCAAGCCAGCTTTGAAACCAATCAATAATAATACAGAATACTGATCACCAGCCTGGATTAGAGCCAATAAAAAAGTCCCTTGAACAAGCACTGATTCTAGAGCTTTGATACTGCATGTTTTGGTTGGTCACAACTTGTAAGATTGAGTGAAACACTGCTTCTGCAGTTAGCAAAACACCATTGGGACTTCGCCGCAGCTCTGACTGCTTGAAGGTTGCTAATAACAGTATCACTGCAGCTACGGGCCTCTTCTCCTGGCAATAACCTCATTCTCTCTCAGGTCACTGTAAAACTCAACGTCAGTAAAAACCTTAGTAAAGATTAATCAGGTGGCTTACTGGTCATTTAGCTGAAAACAGCCAACTTTTTGTAAATGTTATTTTATTTAAATAACTTTCTGACATTTGAAAAATGAGTCAGGCCTTCTCAGAACTGAAACTAAAACTCATTTCCTCCACTTTAAAATCAAAGCTTCCTAATAATAACAGTATTATGAACTTCATATCTTCAGGCAATCCATATTGTTTCAGCGGCAGGTACACACGGCCATTACTATGGTGTTTAGAAGACAGGAGGAATGGGCTGCTCAGATTTCAGAGAGGAAGACATCTTACAAGGCTGTTGAGGATATAAGTTGTGGTAGACATATTAAGTGACATTAAAGTGAGTTAGCGGTTTAATTTCAGGGTCTCGGAGAGGTATTTACCGAACAATTTGCAACAAGGAAAGCAGTTACAGCATGACAGCTGAACAGGAAGTGTGGAAGTACTGATGATTGTTCACTCCTTATGGCAAGAAAACGACATGGTAATTTGCTAACTGCAGAAGCAGTGTTTCACTCAATCCGAAAGTTGCGGACATTACTGTATTGCTCGGCAATAACACTACTTGAACTATTTTTTTTCTAAAAAGTTCACTCATGGCAATGTGGTACATGGTGATATTTTTTAAAGTTCTTGTGAAAACAGATCAATGTAATGGAGTTCATGCAATTCCATGTGAAACCTCTAAACTTCCTGAATTGCTCACTACTTCCCTACAATAAAGCAAAACACAAAATAATTGGAAACATGTGCAAACATGGCTGGTTATTGCGATGCTCAGGCATATGCCAATAAAGCTCCAGGGAAAAACAGTCAGCTTTCAGCTGCTCAAAACCAGAAAAGCACAGGCTAAGTTAATTCACACTGTATGACCATCCTACACTCGTTGCATTTTGGTAGAGGTATCAGACCCATACAATCAGAAGATTTTTCTGTAGTTTTGCGTGCAAATTTTATTTGCTACAAGTCCATAAGCACTATCTCATTGACTGAAACTGTGGTGTCAATACTCACTGATGGATGTTCCTTGCTATGGATTGATCAATACAATGATGGTCATCATTTGCAACACATTAAGCAAAGGCTTAAATAAAAGACTCCCCTTCCCTTACTGCATCCTTAAATCAGCCCAGTTCGTCCCCTCCCCCCACTGCACCACACAACCAGCCCAGCTCTTCCCCCCCACCCACTGCATCCCAAAACTAGTCCAACCTGTCTCTGCCTCCCTAACCGGTTCTTCCTCTCACCCATCCCTTCCTCCCACCCCAAGCCGCACCCCCATCTACCTACTAACATCATCCCACCTCCTTGACCTGTCCGTCTTCCCTGGACTGACCTATCCCCTCCCTACCTCCCCACCTATACTCTCCTCTCTATCTATCTTCTTTTCTCTCCATCTTCGGTCCGCCTCCCCCTCTCTCCCTATTTATTCCAGTTCCTTCTCCCCATCCCCCTTTTCTGATGAAGGGTCCAGGCCCGAAACGTCAGCTTTTGTGCTCCTGAGATGCTGCTTGGCCTGCTGTGTTCATCCAGCCTCACATTTTATTACCTTGGAATTCTCCAGCATCTGCAGTTCCCATTATCTCTAATAAAAGATCCAACACTGTTTTAACCAATATCCACGCGCTAGCTAAGACAGTGGGTTTGCCAACCAAAAGTTAAGTTGCTCTCAACCTGCAAAATAAAGAATTAGGAACACAAGGTATGGCACTATTAAACAAGTATAAAATAATTTGAATTTTATACCATATCTTTGTGTAACTAAATCTCCTGACTCATTCTCAAGTATATTCAGGATAAGCAGAAAAATCAGTTTTCACTTTGAAATGCAATACATGGAGTACATGTGAAGTGCAAGAGAGAAAGCTTTTGTAAAAAGTATCTGATGCAGGTGCAGTGTTCATTGTTCACTCAGACATTGAGCTTATGGGGGTTTTAGGCTTTTGTGATCATCAGCCCGCAATAACTCTCTCCATCTTTGTTTTAAGTAACTGGACAGAAAGCAAGCATCCAGAAATTGAAAACCCCAGCCAATAAATTTCTGACTCACAGACGTCAAACTTCTGCTATAAACTATGAAACAGAAAATAATAAACACAGAAAATGTACAGATGTGGGAGGATAAATGATTGTGGTTTCACCACATTTGCAAAATGTGCTTCACAACCTAAACAGCTTGAATCTCAGGCACACAACAGCGTTGAACAGCTTCTGTGTCCTACTGAACATCTACAAGAGTTTCCATTTACCCAGCGAGAAAAGCAACAGTCAGAGTAGGAATCACCCACACAAACCTTCAGATTTTATCCCAATTATGCCCTGGCATTGCACTGAAGGCTGAACTTCAATACAAGACAAAATAGAGGTATTTAAAATTGCAAGAGAGTTGCAGCGGGAGAGAGATCCACTGAGGTTTTTCCGGAGGGAGGAGGATAACTTCTTCAGGGTAGACATCCTTAGAAGAGGCTTTGCAGTGGGGTTAAAATTGTTTCAGAGATAGCAGGAACTGTCGATGCTGGAGAATCTGAGATAACCAGGTGTACAGCTGGATGACGACGGCAGGCCAAACAGCATCAGAGAATCAGGAAAGCTGACGTTTTGGGCCTAGACCCTTCTTCAGAAAATCTTTTTTCTGCAGAAGGGTCTAGGCCCAAAATGTCAGCCTTCCTGCTCCTCTGAAGCTGTTTGACCTGCTGTGTTCATCCAGCTCTACACCTTGTTATCTCAGATTCTCCAGCATCGACAGTTCCTGCTATCTCTATTTAAAATTGCTAAGGGTTTTCATTTGCGTCATGAATGGGGTAGACATGGTTTTATAATTTCTGTAAAAACAAACTAATCTCTCGTGAAATGGACAAAAACAGCCTTGATAAATGGCTGCCAAAGATTACTTGACCTTTTACAGCTGCAACATGGTCAAGCTCCAAGGAGACTTTGGGAAATACCCAGACATGTAGGAAACCTTTGAAATTCAAAGTGTATATGCACACAGGGTATGCAGAAACTTTTGGATGATGGCTTCCCTGGTGACATTCTGTGCTGTTTTTCATGCTGCTGTGTCCTGTTCAAGGTCCATGCACAGCAGTAGCTTCTGGAAGTGGAAGCCACGTGTCAGCATGCAGATCTATGTTTGTTGAGTTTCCCAGTGGCCACACATCTTACAGAGAATGCTGTTCCCTGGGGCTACAAATAGCGTTTTTCTGCCTCGCCAATCATCTAATATAGAATCATGATACAACAATTCTGGGACACTAGCCATCTTAAGTTTTAATATGTACAAGGAAGGCTGAGACACCATTTTAAGCATGACTCTAAGACTACCACTGACAGTTCTCAGACGGAGACAGCGAGTTAGCAGCCAAAGAAGGTTCAAGAAAAGGCTTTTCAGAAGGTTTAGCTGAAAGTGACAAGGCAATCTGCAATTACAGAACTCATGAAAAGTAAGTAAATGCAACGCAACTCCACTCCTCCCCTCACCCCAAAAAAAGTCTGTTTTACAGACTGAGAGCAAAACCAGACAGATTACACTGTTGAAATAAGCTTTGAGGAGGATCATTTGCGACTTAAGTATTGACAGAGACAGGTTAGGGTTAGAGTTAACCAGAAGGCACTCTCAATTAGGGGTGAAATTTCTTTATTCAAACGACTGTGAGCCTTTGGAGTCCTCAACTCCATGGGTTGCAGATCTTCCATACTGAATATTTTTAAGGCTGAGATAGATGGAATTTTGCACTCTCATGTATTTAAGGGATAGAAGAAGTGGGTGGCAAAATGGAGCTAAGGTAGAAGATTAGCACCAATCACACAGAATGGCAGAGCAGATTCAAAGGGCCGAGTGGTCTAATTGTGCTTATATTTATGCTCTTCTGGACAGGTCAGGTGGAATGGCTGAAAATTCGATGTCTTTATAGGTTAAGCTTTTAACTCAAATGGGGCAAATACTAAAGCTGATGGATTATTTTAACACCATATTTATGGATTTATTACTTAGCAACTCTTGTCATGTGTTTTCCTGACTTCTGATAATCCCAAACTGTTTCCAGTGGGAGAGTTCATAATCAGAGGGCACTGATTTAAGGTGGGTGCCCAAGGAACCAGAAGTAACATGAAGAAATGTTTTTTGCACAGCAAGATGTTATGAACAGAGAATGCATTGCCTGCAAGGGTGCAAAACAGATTCAAAAGCAATTATAACAAGGAAATTGGACAAATATTTGGAAGGGCAAGATATTACAGGGTTATGGCGAAAGCACTGACCTTTAAGGAGTGAGGGAGTTTATCTACAAGGATTAGGTTGGAAGAGGCTGAGACTGTTCTTGCAGCAGGGAGATTTGAAAGAAGGATACAAGATTATACCAGGTTTGGATAAGCTAGGCAAAGAAAGTTGCCTTTAGCTGGTATTACAAGGACTAAGGGGCAAAGATTTAAGCTTTTGAGCAACAGATGCCAGGAGTGGTATGAGGAAGGACCTTTTTTTTTAAGGTAGTAGGTAGTAATGAAAATGAACTCACTGCCCATGAGAATGAAAAAAGTGCAGATGATGAATAATTTCAAAATGAAACTGAATGGATGCCAGAAGGAAATAAACCTAAAGAGCTACAGAAATGGACTCGGGGAATGGAACGGACTGACTTGCCTTACAGAGAACCAGAATTTACTCACTAGCTGAATGACATCCTTCCCAATTCCGGCCATAAAATTAATTCAGGACATTACAAACGAAAAGGACACATTTTATGGAATAATTTCATTCAGGTTTTGCAGTGTGCAAGGTCTATTAAGCTGAATGCCAACTGTCAGCATATTCTGCGTACTGACACCTGATTAGTAGATTAATGATTGCAAAGGCCACATCTTGGGCTGTGGACGAAAGGTGAGGAGAATGCACACTGCTTTTAAAGGGGAGAAAGGACAATAAATTTATTTGTAACTTTGAAAAACAAGGGAAGGTAAGTGATGCGTGAGATGTTGTTATTTCTTATGGATATTGAGTATAGACAAGTTGGCACCCTCGCAATAACTGCCAAAACAGAATCCTCCTCGTCCTCACATACCACCCCAACAACCTCCGGATACAAAGCATCATCCTCTGACACTTCTGCCATCTACAATCCGACCCCACCACCCAAGACATCTTTCCCTCCCCACCCTTGTTTGCCTTCTGGAGAGGCCACTCTCTCTGGGACTCCCTTGTCTGCTCCACACTCCCCTCCAGCCCCACCACACCCAGCATTTTTGCCTGCAACCGCAGGAAGTGCTACAGTTGCCCCCACACCACCTCCCTCAACCACATTGCAGGCCCCAAAAAGACATTCCACATTAAGCAGATATTCACCTGCACATCTGCCAATGTGGTATAATGCATCCGCTGTATCCATTGTGGCTTCCTCTACATCGGGGAGATCAAGTGGAGGCTTGGGGACTGCTTTGCAGAACACCTCTGCTCGGTTCGCAATAAACAACTGCACCTCCCAGTCGCGAACCATTTGAACTCCCCCTCCCATTCCTCAGACAACATGTCCATCCTGGGCCTCCTGCAGCGCCACAATGATGCCACCTGAAGGTTGCAGGAACAGCAACTCACATTCCGCTTGGGAACCCTGCAGCCCAATGGTATCAATGTGGACTTCACAAGCTTTAAAATCTCCCCTCCCCCCACTGCATCCCAAAACCAACCCAACTCATCCCCGCCTCCCTAACCTGTTCTTCCTCTCACCTACCCCTCATCCCACCTCAAGCCGCACCTCCATTTCCTACCTACTAACCTCATCCCACCCCCTTGACCTGTCCATCCTCCCCGGACTGACCTATCCCCTCCCTACTTCCCCACCCATACTCTCCTCTACAGGCTCCATCTCCGCCCCTTTAGTTTGTCTGTCTCCTCTCTACCTATCTTCTCCTCTATCCATCTTCGATCCGCCTCCCCCTTTCTCCCTATTTATTCCAGTTCCCTCTCCCCATCCCCCTTTTCTGAAGAAGGGTCTAGGCCCGAAACGTCAGCTTTTCTGCTCCTAAGATGCTGCTTGGCCTGCTGTGTTCATCCAGCTCCACACTTTGTTACCATCTGAGAAATGTTCTCAGGAAGGGTCACCGGACCCGAAACATTAACTCTGTTTTCTCCTTCACAGATGCTGCCAGACCTGTTGAGCTCTTCCAGCAATTTCGGTTTTTGGCACCGTTTGATGTGTGCTCAGGGGAGCACAGCATTAGTAACAACTCCTTGTTTGGTCCAGCTGCAGCTTAACACAAATCTTGAGAGAGAAATGCAAACAGAAGAAAGGATAAAACTCCACAAGGTGGATGCATCAACATTCCCCTATCTAAATACTCTTTTTCTGTAAAGCTCTTCACTCCCAATCTCTGTTGAAAGAACAGGACAAAAAAACTACATTCAGGGACACAAAGAAATAATTCTAAACCCAAAGGAGAAGGAAAGACCCAGGTCCAACTAACCAATTAGTAAACTAAAAACTGTGCAGATAACATTGTGCCCCTCTCAAAGGATCAAAAAGAATTGCAAGGCTTTGTGATCTGTTCTGATAATGCATAACTGCTTCCCTAACTTCCTTTTTCTCCACCCATAATATTTGTATCTTGTCTGTTTCTTTTTGAGTTTGAGTGTACAAATGGATGGGGTGGATTTAAAAAGGATACAGTTAAGTCGTACTGTCATAAATGAGCAATTCAGTTTTTTTTGCATTTTGCCATTGGTTTAAGATCATTTTAGTTACAATAAATAGTTGTTTTCTTGATAATAAGGAAAACCTGGTACTTCTTTTAACCTGAATCCGACAGACAGGTAAACTGGATATTTGGTAGTTTAATTAAATTTTCACATTTGTGGTGGCTCTGGGAATAGTAGGGCTCAAGGAGGGCACATTCTCCCAAGTGAGTCGTCACAAAATTAAGTTCTTTTCCAGTTTTTTTTTTTAACTGAAATTGTACTTCACGTGCCACTGTTTGTGGGGGGAAAAAAAAAAGAAATGATCTCCTCTCCCAGTGACGAAATGATCTCTTTCCCTGCTTCCCACACTAGTCTCTTCATTTCCAAGTTAGGTCTTCTCCTAATCAACTTCTTTCTCGTTCCCTCTCATTACTCCAATGCAATTCACATTTTGCCCTCACCTTGTCAAACCGTCTCTTCTGATTACACTCTTTTTCTGAGTTTGTTCCTCAAAGTGTCCCTGTCCTACCAATGGCATTCTTTGAGAGGCTGGCTGCACACTACCATAATTATACTGGAACTCTTGGGTGTATATTACTACATTTCAATAGTGATTATGCTCCAAAAAGTACTTAGTTAGCAGCAAAGCGCTTAGTTGTAATCTCATACTTTTCTAAAAATACACTGTTGCTCCTTAATTGCACTAAGTGGGAAGTTATTCAAGCACAAGGAGGAAAGCAAGTAGAAGGATGTGCTAATAGGGTTACAGATAAAGAAAGCTAGAAGGAGCATGGATTAATTTGTCTGAATAGCCTGCTCCTGAGTATAACAGCCGGATTGAATTCCGAACATTTTGGCCGAAGGGAGGCCAAGTATACAAAAGTTGCATTACCAACATCTCAGGGCAACTATGAGCAAATAATAAATCAGGTCTTTCTTTCATTGCCAACTAACTGTGTACTAACGTAATAAAAGAACACAGATGCTTTATGCTGGGGGATCAAGCATTTTGTCAGATTGAGGAGCAAACAAGGCTCACCATGGGGTAAATGTGGATGAAACCAAATGTCCAAAATTTAATAAGCCATTTAAAATACATCTTTAAATACAACCAAAGCCCAGTGCTGGTGACCTGATTAGCCTGCAGACGCCTGAAATCTGCAGAAGATCCTGGTGGTGAGATGAGTGAATAGTGAAGGCTGGATGTCAATTGGTAATTGGGCCTTGAGATGTAGGACAGGCAATGTGCACCAAAAGTGGTGTTGCAGGAACAAATAAGTATCATCTTACGTGGATGAGAAGCTTTGGAGAAGATTCTAAACCTGAAACATCCCCAAGTGAAAAATAAGATGTGTTCCTCCAGCTTGCGTTGGGCTTCGCTGGAGCACTGCAGCAAGCCTGAGGCAGAGATGGTGGCCAGGGAACGGGATGGTATATTGAAGTGGCAAGGAATTGGAAGCTCAGGTTCTTTTTTGCGAGCAGAACCTAGATGTTCTGTGAAGCGGTCACCCAGTCTATGCTTTGTTTCCCCAACGTACAGTTTACCACATTGTGAGCAGCAATTGCAGCAGATTAGATTGTGGGAAGTGTTGCTTCACCTGGGAGCTACGTTTGGGCCCTTGGATAGTAGGGAGCGGGGAGGTAAATGGGCGTGTGTTACACCTTTGCCAGTTACAGGGAAATGTGCTGTTTGTTGGGGTTGGGGGGGGGGGGGGGGGGGCGGGCGCGCGGTGTGAGTCTGTGTGCGCATGCGTGTGTCGGGAGTGACAGAGGGGTGGTGTCCTGGAGGGAACGGTCCTTGCGGAAGGTGGACCCGAAATGTTAACTCAGCTATTTTGTTCACAAGTGCTGGATGGCCTGCTGAGCTTTTCCAGCAAATTCTGTCTTTGTTCCTGATTTTCAGCATCTGCAGTTCTTTCGGTTTTAATTTGGTATTTAACTCACTGCCACATCTCTTCTAGGCATGCCCACCTTGAAGTAGCTCTGCTCCTCTCTCTGAAGGGATTTCTGTTCCAACCTTTCTTCTTGTCCACCAACGTGAACTTCACTGTCGCTTCTGATGTTTGACCATGTATTTGCTAAAAATCATTTCCATGTCACATTCCTCAGAGACTACCTCTGGCTCAGCATCTCCACCCGTGGTTTCCAACTGAAGTTCCATCCCTCCTGTTTTGAATCCTTCCAGGATCACAGATATCTCTGTGATGTTCAACATTCCCCAGACAGTTGCTCTTGCTGCATTCTGAGAAACACACTCAGTGCCATGCAGCATCGTATGCACGCTCTCAACCTTTCTCTCCAATAGCATTGCGTCCCACTGGCTCAGGGCTGCACCACTTCGCAGTACCACATCATCCTCTGGTTCATTCACCATGCCAACAAAACACCTTTTTGTTTCGGGCATCAAGGCCCACAAAATGCAACAACTCAAAAGATGCCCATGGTCCTCCGAATCTTATTCCCCTCCCCTTTGACTCCATCCCCAATCCCAACCCCACACCTATTCGTATTCATCCCTCCTAACCTTCCGCTCTCCGATGCTGCCCGCTCTGTCCTCAGCAAAGGCCTCAGCTTTATTCCTCTGCGTCCCTCCCTTAACGAATTTCAGGCACGACATGACGTCAAACTCTTCTCCTGCATCTTCACCTCCGCGCTCATTTCATTGGACAAGAGTCCTCTCTCCTTTCCACAGATCACTTCGCCCAGTTCTAATACTGTCCCTCCACCTGGGCCCCTCCCTCTGGCCTTTCACCTGCACTCAATCTGATGATGTGATATTGGTTGCCTCAATTTCTTTGCTCCCCCAACCCCTCCGAACTGACTGCACTCAGATCAAACCCTAAATTTGTCATCAAGCCTGCCGAAAAGGGTGGTGCTGTTGTAGTCTGGCGTACTGACCTCTACACGGCAGAGGATGAGCACCAGCTCTTGGATACCTCCTCTTACCTTCCCCTGGACCACGACCCCACCATGATACATCAGGCCATTGTATCAACCACAGTAACTGATCTCATTTCATCTGGTGATCTCCCCACCACTGCCTCCAAGCTGATAGTCTGCCAGTCCCACACAGCTTGTTTCTACCCCCTCCCAAAAATCCACAGACAGAACTGTCTGGGCAGACCCACTGTTTCAACCTGCACCTGCCCCACAGAACTCATCTCTTCCTACCTTGACTCAGTCTTCTCTCCCCAGTCCAGGCCCTACCCATGTACATCCATGATTCCACTGATGCCTCATGCCAGTTTCAAAATTTCCAGTTTGTAGGTTCCAGCCTTTTACCATGGTTGTGCAATCCCTTTACATGTCCTTTCCCCACCAGGAAGGTCTTATGGCATTCCGCTTCCCCTCCCCCCGGAGCAAAAACCTGAACCATCCACACCCACCACCACCCTCCTCTGCTTGGCCGAGCTCATCCTCACCCTCAACAACTTCTCTTTCAACTCCTCTCATTTTGTTCAGGTAAGGGGCTGGCCACGGGTATCCTCATGGGCCCTAGTTATGCCTGCCTCTTCATTGGGTACGTAGAATATTCCTTGTTTCAGTCCTATTCCGGCCCCCACCAACAACTCTCTCACTTCAGGCTCTATCCTTTATCTTATTGTTTATTCCCTACCCCATCCCCCTCCCTATTTTCTGCATATAAACTGACGTTTTCCCATCTACCATCACTGGGGAAGTGTCAATAGACCTGAAATGTTAACTCTGATATTTTTCTTCACAGAAGTTGCCAGACCTGCTGAGCTTTTCCAGCAACTTATGTTTTTGGTCCTGATTTACAGCATCCACGGTTCTTTTGATTTTTACTTGCTGAGGTGATGAGATGGTTATGTTTCAGACTCCCGGCACCTCAAATATTTTAACTTTGTATTTATGGCTAAATAGTATCTCAAACATACTTTGTATCCACAGCTTCCAACCACATACTGAACAAAATCGAACAATCTTACAGCACAAAATAGGCTATCTGGACTATCACGGCTCTCTGAAAGAGCTATCCAATTAGTTCACATTTATCTGATTCTTTACCCGTGTTTGTCCAAATGTTTCTTTTTAAAGTATTTATTGAACACCCTTTTGGAAGTTTCTAATGAATCGGCTTCCACTGCTGTTTCAGAAAGTGCATTCCAGATAATAACTTACTGCACTTGAGGAAAACCTAAACTCCCCTTGTGAGTTTGCTAATTTGCTTAATTGGTCTTATGATTTACACTCTGCTAAAAAAAGAAACTTCTGAAAAGCAGGATGAGTTTCAATAAGGAGTAAATTACTCCTATACACCATACTATGTTCCTCTTGATTTAACCACTCACTAGGGTGACTGGTCCCCAGGACCAACGCAGTATTGGATAACATGCAACATTCAACACAGCCCACTACTTATCCAAGGGGAAACCTCTTCCAGATGTGTGACTGACTTACCCCCATTACTTTACCCCGTTGCTCCAAGTCCTCCCACATCGAATGCACAATGTACTTGCACATATACTTTCCCTCTCGCCCTTCCTGCTTCATTCGTACCAGGGCCATCCTAGAAAAAACAAAACCACAGCTTGACTAAGAGGCAGATAAATCATCCTCCAAAGTGACTCTACGTGGAGCACTGCTTTCGTCTTAAAAAGAAACACTGTGTACTGGTCATGTTGAGACACGCCAGTGGCAAAATTCAGCGAATCGCCTGTATTTACATGCCACCTTTTTTTTTTACAAAGGCCAATTTCCCAAGGTGTTCCATTGAAGCGCTAACAAATAGAACTTGACAATTAGCCAATACAACGCCAAGTGAGTAAAAGTTATCAAAGGGTTTGCACCAAGAAAGACAGCAGTCAGCACATGTCCAGTCTTCCATGCAGACCAGAATGATAACTAGGCGATCTGTTTATACTAATAAAAAACAAAGAACTGCAGATCCGGCAAGTCTGAAACAAGAACAGCCATTGCTGGAGAAACTCAGGACGTTTGGCAGCATCTGCGGAGAGAAAGCAGAGTTAATGTTTGGGGTGCAGTGACCCTTCTTCACATCTGAGTGTAGCTGGGAAGAGGCGGTATATATGCCAAAGACAGGGGGTTTGGGGCAGGAGGAGGAGTAAACAACAGGTAGATATTGAGCCCAAAGAGAAAGGACAGCAGTTGAGCAGACAGAAGAACGGACAATGATAAGTTGATGAGAAAGGAAAGGTGGCAATGGGGACAGTGAGTAGGCGAAAATGGGTTGGCTATGATGGAAGCAACCCATGTCATGACACAGCGTGGGGTGTGGGAATGGATCAAAGACAAGGAAGGTGTTCAGATTCCTGATACTGAGTCCTGAAGGCTGCAGAGTCCCCAAGTCGAAAATGAAATGTTGTTCTTTCAACTTTGTTGAGCTTCGCTGGCCAGAACTAGGGTAATAAATAAAATAAGTTCATACGTTCATAAAATAGTGGGGCGGGTTAGGCCATTCGGCCCATCAAACTCAACTCCACCATTCGATCATGGTTGATATGCTCCTCACCATTTTCCTGCCTTCTCCCCATAATCCTTTAACCCATTACCAATTAAAAATCTGTCTGACTCCTCATTAAATTTACTTACTGTCCCAGCATCCACAGCACTTTGGGGTAGCGAATTCCACAGATTCACAATCCTTTTGGAGAAGTAATTTCTCCTCAACTCTTAAAATTCCTACCCCTTTTCCTAAGACTATGACCCTTCATTCAAAAATGCCTCACAACAGGGAACATCCACTTCACATTTATTTTATCTATACTTTTTAGCATCGAATACCTTAATTTGATTTCCCCTCATTCTTATAAATTCTAGAGAGCAAAGGCCTAAACTGTTCAATTTCGCTTCATAGTACATACCATTCATCTCTGGGATCAATCTAGTGAACGTCTCTGAACTGCCTCCAATGCCACTACATCTTTCCTCAAATGAGGGGACCAAAACTGTGCACAATACTCCAGGTGCGGTCTCACCAATGCCTTGTATAGTTGCAACAATACTTCCTTACCTTTACATTCTATTCCTTTAGCTATAAAAGCAAACATTCCATTCGCTTTCTTTATTACCTGCTGTACCTGCACGCTTGAAATAATATGGAGCTCACTGTTATATGCAGCAGCTGAGGCAAATAGTCTTACAAGCATCTGATCAAGGAATTGAAGTTAAGCTTATCGTGTTCAGTGAAGATGAAGAGATGGCTCATGTGGGACATGGCAGAAACACATCAATCCAGCTGAACATCAGCTCCTCTGCTACAAACTCGCATAGAAAATATGACGACTTTCTTTAGCACTTTACCATACTTCAGGTTATCCCAAAGTGCTTTACAGTCAATGAACTATCTTTAAAACGTTCTTATTGTAGTAAGGCAAAAATGATGTCAGCAGACTGTTCTAAGCAAGGTTCCACAAACAGCAAAATGATGATGAGCAAACAATTTGTTTTAATGAGATATCTGCCAGGAAAATATGCATTAAATGGCTTGAAGTGAAAAAGAACAGCGAGAAATGTCCAATGCTCGACAGTGTCAGGTGTGGAGATATGATATTCTACAGCGTCATACAACATGGAATCAGATCCTGTGGTCCAACCAGTCCATGCCGAACATTAGTCCAAACTAAACTAGTCCCACCTGCCTGTCCCTGACCATATCCCTCCAAACCTTTCCTATTCATGTATCTATCCAAACGTCTTTTGAACATTATCGTTGTATCCTCATCCACCACATCCTCAGGAAGTTTATTCCACACATTAAGCACGCTCTGCGAAAAATAATTTGCCTCCATGTCATTTTTAAAATCTTTCTCCACTCACCTTAAAAATGTGCCCCTTGTCTTGAAATCCCCCAACCTAAGGAAAAGACAACTATCATTAACTCTATCGACACCCCTCATTATTTTATAAACTTCTACCAGGTCACCTCTCAACCTCCTACGCTCCAGTGAAAAAAGTCCCAGCCCTTCTTTATAACTCAAACCTTCCATACCTGGCAACATCCTGGTAAATCTCTTCTGAACTCTCTCCAGCTTGATAATACCCTTCCTACAACCGGGTGACCAAAACTGGACACAGTACTTCGGAAGAGGCCTCGCCAATGTCCTGTACAACCTCAACATGATTTCCCAACTCCTGTGCTCAAAGGACTGAGCAATGAAGCCAAGCGTGCCAAATTGCCTTCTTAACCACCCCGACTACGTGTGATGGAAACTTCAATGAATTACGTACCTGCACCCCTAGGTCCCTCTGTTCTACAAGATTACTCAACGCCGTACCCTTGTTCGCTATGCCAAAATGCAATACCTCACATTTATCCAGACAGAACTCCACCTGCCACTTTTCAGCCCATCGACCCGTTTGATCAAGATCACTTTGTAATCTTAGAAAACCTCTTCACTGCCGACGACACCACCAATGTTGGCATCAATGTGTTCAAAAGGGAGCTACATACTGTGAAGGAAGACATACATGACCCAATGACACTGAGCCCCCCTCAGTGAGAAGCATAAATAAAGGTGTTTCCAGGTAATGCTCAATCTAAGAAATTCAAAGCCAACAATTGAAAGATATGCTCTACATGACAGTTAACTTGCACTGAGCAATTTTATCAGCCGCCAAACTAAAGAGAGCAAAAGGCTTAACTAAAACTAAAAAGGGAAAAAGAAAGAGTCTAGGTGTGGGGTAAGAGGAGAGATGTTGTGCTGTAGATTGTGGGTAGATTAGAGACAATAACATGGAAACAGAAATAACTGTGAACTTATTAGTTTTTCAATGAAGTGGTGCTCGAAGAGCAGCTAGAATGGACAATGATCCTGTTAAAATGTGATGGTGACCTTCTAAATCCTGGGAAACTTTTTTCCACTGATGTTGAGAGTCAGAACATCACCAGCATTCTCTCCAGGAAGCAAAGTTAAAATTGTCATGGCACATAGCAGTTTGCTGAAGTAATTGCACGTCTCACTTTTAGGAATTTTCCAGCCAGTTTTGAGTAATGTAAGCATCTGCATTATGTAACTTTTCACATCGTAATTTGAATTAGCAACTGGGAGCTCCACTGCCGTAATTCCTGTGCGTGCAGAAACATCCTCGTGCCACACGGGATGACTTGTTTTCGGAATTTTCTCTTCCAGATTTTGTTGGTGATGTCACCAACTGGGAGCTGTTTGGTTTTACACTAGCCCACTGGCAGCAACTTCATACTCTAAATAAAAATGAAATAACTTCTACTAGGTATGCGTAGTGCTTATAGGTGGCAGAAGCAGATCTCAGCAATCGCAGAGACACATTTGGCTCCACAATAGCACTTCTGCCTCTGCAGCAGAGGGCTGAGAGTTTAAGTTTCACTTCCAGAGCTGAAAACATAATCTGACTCGGTGAGTCCGACTCTCACCTGAGTCCAAGAGTCACGAGTTCAGGTGCCATCCCAGAGATTCAGCCTACAATCGGGCTGACAATAACAGCGATGTTGATACTAATTGAGGCGCCCACCTGCCCTCTCAAGTGGATGTAAAAGATCCAATGGCACTATTTCGAAGAACACAAGTGTTCTCCCATTGCTCTGCCCCATACTTACCCCTCTACTAAAATCACAAACATTTCTGCAAAGAGAGACACACTGCTGAAGGTTTCTGCCCTGCATCCGATGAGGACAAGACAAGAATGTCAAAGTTCAAACAAGCGTAAGTTTACTACATGGGAAAAAGGAGTTGATTGGTGGGCAAGCCAACTCAGGTTTGGTAAGGTTGGTAGGAAATTTGTAGGCTCCTAGTTCATTTCGAAAAATTAGTTTGCAATCAACACTTTTTCTCATTAGTATAAATTGAGACGGTTTGAAATTTGGCATTCTGGCATCGTCCTGATGAGATCCAGAAGCTTATGTCCTCACTGCAATATATAGTTCTGTTCCATCAAATCACCGCAATAGTTAGTTGATTATCATGTCAGTATGTGGGATCGTGCAGTGTATTAATTGACAGCATTGTTACAGTAGTGACCACACTTCAAGACAAAAGTGCTTCAAATGGCTTCAACGCTTTTTCATCACCAAGATGGTGAAAGACACTGTAGAAATAACAAGTCTCTTTTCCCCCCCTTTCTGGGGTGCCAGCTGTTGCTTAGAGTAGATAATGAAATCTTTTAGGAATATTTGAACATGAGAAGCGATTTCAATCCAGTGTACTACCCACGAACATTCCTCTTTTCAATAACATTACTAAGAAAGTTAAGCATATTGCAGCTTGTAAGATTTTGTTTCATTCAAACTGACTGATAATTGGCCTTTTTAATCTGTCAAGATATGTAAATTAAAACCTAATCCACAAGCTTTCAGATCATAGCCCCTTAGTCAGGCAATGTGAAACAGAGCTGATTCATTCAAATGCAAATTAGGCATTTCAGAAAATGATATTTCAGGAGTCAGTCTGAGAGTAAACAGCTACGGCACATAGCAAGTGCAACACACCTGGGACAAATGGGTGATTTTGGACCTACTGTTTGTAAAGCTCACCTCCACTGAAATTTTCCTTGCCTTGTGCCTGAATATGGTTCAGACAAACTGTTTGGAGATTGGTCATAGTGATTCTTCAACAACTTCATTACACTTGAGATTACATTAGATTCCCTACAATGTGGAAACAGGCCCTTCGGCCCAACAAGTCCACACTGCCCCTTGAAGCATCTCACCCAGACCCATCCCCCTATAACCCACACACCCCTGAACACTACAGGCAATTTAGCATGGCCAATCCACCTAGCCTGCACATCTTTGGACTGTGGGAGGAAGCTGGAGCACCCGGAGGAAGCCCACGCAGACACGGGGAGAATGTGCAAACTCCACACAGACAGTCGCCCGAGGCTGGAATTGAACCCGGGTCCCTGGTGCTGTCAGGCTGCAGTGCTAAACACTGAGCCACCATGCCGCCCTACTTATTGTGTTAAACGAACTTGAAACTGCATGGTCCTTTGTCATTGAGCAACTGGGAGTGAAAATCCAATTATCTGAAGCATTGATGGTAGGCTCATAACTCAATTACATCCGAGCTGCAAGTGACTTCTGTCATGACTGTAGAATCCAACGCAAGATCGGTAACAGCATCCAAAGAATTGGCAGTTGACGTTGGTGTTTTTGGAGCTTGGAGCAACTTCTGCAGGTATGCCATACCTCCTCCTTTTTTCCTGAGGACATACTGGATACTGTGAATTTCATATCAATGGTCCTTGAAGCAGTCAAACCAAACTGACCATATGGGTCAGTTAGCTCTACATTTTCCAAGGAGAGATGCACAGCTGTATAAGGATATTTTTGGGGCATCATTCATTGTTTTACAGGTTACCTTAGGCCAAAGAACCAATTATATGCAGGTTAAAGATGAGGTGCATTCTAACAGCACCTCTCATGTGGGCCATGGGCCAACTGGGACTTGGCTGTACGCCTACAGGTCACACTTTACAGCTCACCTACTCTAATAAATGTGTTTAGAGCGGAGGAAGGGTGGGTGAGGCTGTACTCTCTCCCTGCTGCTTTTGCATGATCCCAGACAGAAGGAAGCTCCAAGATGCCTTCGCCATTTTAGTGAATGTTGAGACAGGATATTTGTCTGCTTTCCTGCCCACAAAACACTGTCATTGCCATATTTCTTTCAAAAATACCAAATTCTTGTAGATGTCATCTTTGTGCCATAATGGACTTTGTGTTTCCAATCTCTATCAATCTCTTTGAGATTGAAGTTAGTAGTGTTCACCACAAGGATGGATAACATTGAAACAGTTCCAAAGATGATTTCCAAATCAGCTATCGGCTTCCATTTTGCTAATAAGGGATTATATTTGTTTGGTGAAAAGGATCAGAATTACCTCAAACTTAGAACAAAAAAACTGTTCTTTATATTCCCGATAGTTAGTTGGTGAAGGAAGAATCTGGCCAATCTTTACTTAAGAGATTTTAGTCACAAAGAAAGATGACAGGTACTCATCTCCTTACTCTACTCCGTTCATGTCAACAAGTGTCTGTTTTCCTCAAATTGTTTGCATGTATTATTAAATCAGATGGCGATCCATGATCATTATAACCTGACAGGAGATTTGATCCTACACCTTCTGGTCCAAACATAGGGACACTACCACTGCGTCATGATATCCCTGTGTAAAAAAAGACATTGCAGAGATTCGAACTCTGGACCTTTGGTTTACTAGTCAGGGTACTTTAACCCACTAAGTTAGAGCACCAGGGTAAAGGCATGTTATGACACACTTCCAGGATAGGAAAGATTCTGGTTTAGAGGTAGGGACATTGCCACTGCACCAAAGACCCTCTCTTGTATCTTTATCTCTGCTTCAAACATGTTTTAAATCAACCTGCACAGAGATGTTTTAACACCTCTGGAGCAGGTGGGACTTTAACCTGGGCCTGCTGGCTCAGAGGTAGGGACAATACCAGTCCATCACAACAGTTCCATATCTGCTTAAGGTTTTTATTAAATCAACTGATTCAGAGACATTATTACACACCTCCAAAACAACGGGAACTTACCCTGCACCTGCATGTACTTCAATTAATACATACATTAATACAAAACCTTGTGTAAATTCATTTATATATCACTGATGCCCACTGAATAAAATACAATCACCAACAATAATCCCATTTATTTACCCTCTTCATTGACTTTTTTTGGTGGTTTTAAGGCAAAAATGGGGCATAGGCTCTGTTGCAATGAATTTTGCTGCCCATCGTCACTAGAGGGAGCCATTTACCATCTACACCAACACTGGCAATACAATGAAAGGCACATGTTGCGCTAAAAGCCTTAACTACATATTGTCCAAGAGATGGCAGGAACTGCAGAAGCTGAAGAATCTGCGATAACAAGGTGTAGAGCTGGATAAACACAGCAGGCCAAGCGGCATCACAGACATTTTTCTGAAGAAGGATCAAGGCCCAAAACGTCAGCTTTGCTGCTCCTCTGATGCTGCTTGGCCTGCTGTGTTCGTCCGGCTCCACACCTTGTTATCTCTACGTAATGTCCAACCTTGACTTTATCATTCAGCTAACTGATTTGTTACTATATTGCAATGAGATGAAAATGTCAAGGCGCTTTCTGACAGCACTCACTGCAGTTCAAGGTCAACCAAAGTCAAGAAGGCATGACCACCTCAGTCATACACCCAAATCATTGTTTCCCTCATAAAAACCCAACATTCCCAAGCAGAAGCAGTATTCCTAATGGCACACACAATGTCACATGAAGTAAATTTACTGGCTATAAAAGCACTGGTTCAAACGTGGGGAATTACAAAGCTAATGAGCTCACAATATGAATATGGACGAGCAACATCTTTCAGCGCAACTTTCCTAAAAGGCCTACTATGCTCCACCCAGCTTGGCATTAAAGTTTCACCACTGATTCAGAGACTTTTTATTCATCTTGACATCTGACTGAAGAACTGTCTGTGCCCTTCCAAATCTGATCTATTGACTATCCCTTGTCATCAGTCTAGCACTGGAGCCACACCAACTCCTTGCAATATTCCCAAACTTCTTGTCTATGAAACTTTCCTTTTCCTCTTTGACCTCTCCCTCTCTGGCTTACCTTCTCATCAGAAATATTACTATCCTCTTTATTAATTTAGTGTCAGATAGCTTGTCTGTGAAGAGCCTTGGGATATTTTACTTTGTTCAAGGAGCGAGATAAAAACGGGCTGTTACTAGTTTGAAACAATACCTACTCTCTGAAGTTACATACTTTCCATATTATTTACTGTTCTTCACATCTACAACATCTCTCCTCAACCATCTAAAATGTTAAAAGGCCAAACCTTTGACCGGCTTTCATCATCTGATGCAGAGTCATTCCCGTGACTCTATCCCTAGGCTAGGTATCACCAGCATGTGGCACTATCGTTAAATTATACTGCACAGGAAGAGGTCAGTCAACCTAACATGCTTGTGCCAGTTCTTTGAAAGAGCTCTCCAGTTCATCTCAAGCCCCTATAGCTTGGTAAGAACAGTGAATAATTACACGCTCAGTCCTGAATGCAATGGAACACAGTTTTCCTGTTCATTTGAGGCTACTTAGGCATATACAAAGAGCTTTTTATATTTTAACATTGCTTGGATGGCTTAAGTTTCGAAGGTTGGAAATTGATTTATTTCAAGTTTTGTGGAAATACCTGGAGTGGTTTCATGAAAATAAAGGGTCACTGAAAGTTCATTGTGGATACAGGAGACAGTTTCTTTAAACAAGGCTTCCTGTAAATTGCATGAGTGCTTTGCTGTGGTTCCTATTGGGACTAAGTTAGAGAAAGGCCTGCTAAGAACAAGCTGAGTTGGAGGAAAGCCAGCTAAAACTAAGATATCCAACTGATCGCTCTCATTTCTGAAAAGAAAACCCACTTAGTTGAGTTCAGGGCGAAACCTATTAGTTATTTTGGAAGATTGAAGAAACATCTCAACATTGCATTTCCTGAGCAAGTTATGTCTGTAAAACATTAGAGGCAACATTTTTTTTTAAAAAATCCTAACTAAAGCCAAAAATGATACATTTTGATGTCAGTTTACATTTCCTTCAATGATGCAAATACAGAACAGGGGGGCAAAACGTTCAAATTAGAACCAGGATGTTCAGGGGATGACATCAGGAAGAAATTCTTCACAAAAAGGATAAGTAGAAAACTGGAACTCTCCTGACCAAAATACTGTTGAGCTGAATTGATCAAACATTTCAAAACTAAGACTGATAGATTTTTTTTAGACGAGCGTATTAAGTATTATGGACAAGGGGAGTAAATTGAGTCAAGATATATATTTAAAATGATCTAAAAGCAGCAGTACAGGATCATGGACTGAACCCTGCCTGCCAATATTTCAAATTAAAGTAGTAAAATATCAGGCAATATCTTGAGTTCAGAGTTAGGATTAAATAACATAACACTACAACAGTAGTTTATGGTTTCTACATATGGTTTAAACGTTAATTTTAAAGATGTACAATGCATTCACCAAGCCGTAAGTCTCTGAGCTTCTGTCAATAGGAATGAATTTTATTCCAAGGATGGAATTTCAATGACAGCCATCACAGAATCTCAATGATTCGAGAATGCAACGTTATCACTTGATTGTCACGCCTGCACAAACTTACTAGGTCCACGTTCTTCCCATTTCAGCAACATGGTTTTTTTTAACATTCATATAATTATCCAATCCCTTTGATCCAAACCTGTATTTAGTCACACCCTTTAAACAGACCACAAGTTGTGCCACCGAAATGACATGAAACGTTGTAGTAAATGACTGCTCAGAAAATGGCATTACCACTGCCCCAGGAGTTTTCCTGACAGTAAAAAAAGACTGCAGGTGGGTAGAAATTTGCAGGGTTTAGCGTGGAAATATTTGATGAGACAATCGATTTGCCCAATTTACGAGAGAATAGGTACAGCGGGAGTTTGTCAGAATGGTTTTACTTTGACTTTGGAGAGCCTTTTTATTGATAACAGCGGATACCATGCTAAACTGAGAATATGGCCTGCACTGCTGCTAGGGCTTTAACTGAAGTGATCTACTTCTAACTGCGCAACCAAACATCTCTGTGACAGGAAATAACAAAACCAGCATGGGGCTGGATTTATCAGAACTTGCATAGTAGGGGAGATTCAACAAGTCTCCAAACTGAGGTACTACAATTTAATCCTTGTGGAAAAAGCCTATTTGATAGGTACCCGAGTCATGAAATACAAATTTGCTGCATATGGGTTTCAGTACGCGCATTTGTGCATGCAGAAATTACTACTCACACAGGATTTTTTAAAAATCTTAGGTGAGTGAAGAAATGGCGATACTTAATGAATTATGTTTGGTCAACTGATACACACACAATTTTTAAAAAAAATTCTATTCTTGGCACCGAGACTATCTAAGCCAGCATTCCGTTGTCCATCTTTCGCTACACAGTGAAAGCTGTGGCAGTGCATTCACTTTGAACAGCAATGGTCACCTCAGGGGGAATGATAAGGCAACACAGAGAAAGCTTGTTAAATAACTAAGAAAGACTTTGAAGTGTTTATCTTTTTGTAAGCTGCTACATTACAAGAGATTGAAATGTTCAGCAGTCAAGCTGAACATTATTGCAATTTGCTTCTCATGATCAGGCATCATTCAAATCCTCTGATTCAAGTATCAGCTTAGCTCAGTGATGGTTACAAGGTCACAGTTCAAGTCCCACTTCAGTACATAACCTAGAATGACATATTAGCGCAGTACAGAGGGAGTTCTAAATACTGGAGGCTTTATGTTCTCAATTGGGTGTTAAACCTCAGTCCAGCCTATTTGCTCATGCAGACAAAATGGATCCCAAGACACCATTTGAAGAGTACTGACTTACGTCTGAACCAACAGTCATTTCACAATCAAAACAAATTAAATGGTTATCAATTTCCAGTAAACATCCAGTGGGCCAAATGCCCTTCTTTTGTAGAGTTTCATTGCTATCAAAGGGACCTTGTTTGTTCAACATGACACTAGTGCCTGTCTATGTTAAAGCAATGGCTAGCTGACTTTATTCGCTAATGCATCTTGGCAGTGATAGCTGCGCCAGCATTTAATGCTCATTCCCGACTGTGCTCGAGAAGGTGGTTTTGAGCAGCCTTCAGAAACCGCGGCAGAAACACAGCAGGTGGAGCCACGTCCAAAGTGCTGCTGGGAGGTAGTTCCAGGACCTGGCCCCGCAATGGTAAGGGAAATGATACAATTCCAAGGAAGGGCAGTGACTAGTTTGGATGGGAACCTGCAGTAGCTGTTCCCATTTGCCTGCTGAGTGTTCTGTTGAGAGAACCTTCATGAGTTATACAGTATACGTAGCTGCTACTGTGGTGGAGAATGGGAATGCTGAAGTTGGAGGATAGGGTCCCTACCAAGCAGGCTGGATGACGTAAGCTGCACTCATCCAGGCAAGTGGGGAATATTTCATCACAGTCCTGACTTCTACCACTTAGATGGTAGACAGGCTGTTGGTGAGTTAGTTACCTCAGAATTTCAAACTCTGTCCTGCTCTGAATTTGCTGGCCAGTCTAGTTCAGGTTCTGCTCAATGGTAGCCCCTTGGATGTTGATAGACGGGGGCTTTAGTGATCGTACAGACACTGAATATCACAAGGAGATGGCTGGATCTCTCATTGGAGACAGTCACTGCCTGGCACTTAAAAATAATGAATTGGTTATAGAGTACTGTGGGACATCTAAACATGACAGGCACTATATAAACGCAAGTTTTTTTTCCTTTAATTGGTGCCCTGTAACTCTCAGCAAGCCATTGGAATTGTGTTACATGTTGACTTTAGTGTCTATAAAGAGTCGTTGCATGCCCAGTGCCGTCAGCCACAGATTTTCTTAATATAAACCGGCTGCAACAGGATCATAAATCCCCTTTAATATTTCTGGAGCCTACTACCAAAAGATGCAAAAGGGAGCAGTGGAAATTCAACCACATTAACAATTCAAAAAATCTGAATCATCAAATTCAATCGTAGTACAATCACAGATTGATGAGAGAAAAACATTTTAAAATTAAAAAGTTACAGCCGACTGGCATATTCACACAGGAAAAGGGACCTGAAATGCCAGCTCTCCTCTCATAAAGATCTCTAAGCCACCTGATTAGATTACACCATGTAATCACTCCCAGGTAGCCATTATTCTATCACCAGTAATATTTTTCTTTTAGTCATACATCTCAACAACAAACGCCAGTCCTGCTGCATGAAAGTACTGAAAAGAACCAGAAAAGATCCTGATTTTCCCCAAATGTTCATTAAAGTACATAAATGATAAATAAGGATGCATGGGAGGGAGCAAAGAGGACAAAAAACAATCTAGGGTCCCTGCTAACATGTATAAACTCTCAGTCTAAGAGCCTCCCCAGACTCAACTGTAGGCTGTAACCCACCTGCAGGTTCATGATTTAGGAGACTTTCAAAAAAAAACTTCTGTACCGCTCGAGAAAAGTGGAAACATCTCTAAGAGGCGTTTTTTAAAATTATACTTTAAAAATTACTGAGGTGCAATTATGTGCTGTTTGATTGCTTTTATACTGTTATTTAGATTTTAAAACTGCAGGACTGATATCATTGGAGGATTGAGCCTGACACCAAGCAGAGCTGAAATAACACAATTAAGGTGAGCCCCATTAGATTAATGACTGTTTCTCATGTGTTAACTTAGCTCCTTTCCTGTTACAGCCAGACACTTAGTCATGCTGGTAACTCCAATGACATCACTACTTAGGGCTTTGGACAAAAACATCCAGAAATGAACAGAAAACAGAAAACCTTCACTCGGACCATTGCTCTCTCTAATTCTGAAGAACTGTGTTGCTGGATCTTGTGAATATTTGGTATCTCCGCAGATCATGAAAGGTGCTATTAAAATGAAAACTCTTTTAACCTTGATTCAGTTGGAGTATTTTTGCCTAGGACAGGGGTTTTGGGTTTAAACTCCTCTAGGAGGTGCCATTTTTGGGAAGGGACTTTAAATCAAGACACTTTTGTCCTCTCAGATGACCTGCAGCATTATAACACAGAACAGCAGGGGAAAGTGGTATTCCCTCAGCTGCATAGTCTTTGGGTTGTCCACTGGAGGTGAAAGACGTTTTAGTTGCAAGTTTTTTTCCCTTTGATACTGCAGCATATCACTTTGTCAAATGCAAAGTTACTGCAATCCTTTAAGGGCAAGACTGCATTTTTAATAAGTCCTTCCCAATCCTCCCTGCCAGGTCATGCCGAACCCTCCACTGAAGGACACAAATGGAGCGTGAAGATGGTTCCAAGCGTGACAAATGTTCTTCAACTAGGAGTCTCATACAGCCAAGAAGGCAGATGAGGCCTGAGTTTAACCTCTGATCCGAAAGAACGCATCTCCGCCAACGTAGCACTCAGGCAATACCTCACTGGAGTGTCAATGTTGATTTTTCTGCTTAAGTCCTGGGGTGAGGCTTCAAACCCTAACTTTCTAACTCAGAGGCTAGAGTGCTACAAACTAAGCTGTGGCTGACACACACAAGGTGCTCAGTAATGTCAAGTACTCAACTGACAGGCCATCTGCAGCCACCTTAAACATTAAGCCTGTCCATTGTGGCAGCTTCACACTAACTTGTCAAGGCTTCTTTGGCAACAAGCTCGAATTCCCTAACCTCGAATGCTTGAAGATAGTGGCAGAAAGTGCCTGAAACGCCATCAGCTTCGAGTTCTGCTCTAACTCACTCAACATCCCATTGTGGACATAAAACTTCATTGGGTCAAGATTCAGGAATTGTACCAGTATCTACACCATGTGGACTGCAGAACCTCTTAAAGTCACCTCAGGATCGCCAGAGTTATAATGGCAGCAGGGATGGGCAACAAATACTAGTCCTAAAAGTGATGCCTATACCCAGGGATTGAATAAAATTTAAGAAGTTTTGCCACCTGGAACTCTGTTTAACATGTTGCATTCTTTAAAGCCACCTTATGGATTGTCAATCTATTGGGCCACCCATAAAATTCATCAGTCCACAAAGCATAGGGTTCTCTATCCCTGCCATCCTCACACTCCAATAAACATGCAATATTCTTGGTCTGCATTGGAATAGCTGCCTTGGAGGTTGATATTATTCTGTGATTGAGAGTTACAAAGGAACACTCAAGTCTTAGGTATAATCAGCTGATTGAGGAAACGGAGCCCTGTGACCACTAAGCTACTGGGGTAGACTTTACCTTGCATTTCTAACAAACAGTCAAATGTCTGTGGTTTCTGCATCCTTACCCTTTTGCAATATAAACAACCAACCATCTGTGGAATTAATCCTTCTCAAATTGCTTGGAGATAGAGAAATGTTACAAATTCAGTAGCCTTTACAAAAAAAAGCGGTCAATCATTGCCCCTGCATCTCTAACACCCCACACCTCCCCCACCCCATCTGTATTTCTCAAATAAATCATGTCACTCATACAAAACTTTCTCACCCATATAGCAGTCCATCCATTTGACGTATTGGACAGTTTTAGCCTCGTTAATCAGAGAATATGAGGGGGTGAGGTAATGAAGTTGGCCATTTTCTTTCAAAGTGCTGCCGTTTATTATAGCGCCTGTCGCAAGCTCTTCCTTGCATTAACCATTTCACAAACTTAACTTAGCACGGTGCTGATTAAAAGAAACATTCATACAGTGGTCAATTGTCATTGAAACCCTTGACTGAAAATGCTGCCTTTTGTAAAAAAAAAGTTATATCAACAATTAAATTAGAAGAAAAACATTCAGAACTTGAATCAAAGCCATTAAAACAACCACATGAAAACAAATGACTGCTGCTTGACCAAAAATGTTTCATAGAGTTTGGTATTTGGGCAGAAACTTCCTTTCGGAATTAGTGGTTTATGGCAGAACTTGATAATACTGCAATGGCTCATTCATGGAGTTCACGAAACTATTCTGTGAAAGGCTTTTCTAGGCTTGTTGAAGTTGGTCATAGCTCAGTTGATTGTACAACCCTACTTAATTTTAGAGGTGGTTTTCATTCCTGCATCACAGCTCCTGCAATATATATTCCATTTCCCCTTACCTCCTCCCACTGTCCTGTCCTATCTGTATCTAAATGTGAGTAATGTGGTGATAGTAACACAGGCTTCTGCAGATTATCTGTTTATCTAAAGACCACTTGAAATACTGCTTTGAAATGTAGCTTTGTGAACATCAGCAGACACAGACTTTACACACTTGTACGGAATTTCCTTTCAGTCTTTTTCAGAGGTGATAAGCTACTAACTGAACTGCTTCATTGAAACAGTGGACAAGGAATTTCAAACCAATGAAGAAGACTCAAGTACCAGAGGATTTTTCCAAAGAACGGGTACCCTCGTCAACTCTGTCTTTCAGATATTTATCAACCTGCTCAGAGACATTACACATTTCTGGAGCAGGTTTAACTTGAACCCAGGCCTCTTGTCCAGAGGTCAGGGTAGTACCACTACGTAACAAGAGCCCCAAAATGTGTCTCTCAATAACCACTGCCAAGAAACCAGACCAGCTGTCACTAAGACAACCGCTGCACTTCACCGCTCGCAAATACATTGGAAACATCTGATTACACGACAATGCAGACCCTTAATCCCAATCCATACTTTCACTACTCCCAGACTCAATTTTACCAATGCTATCAGACCGTAAAACATAAAACAAGTAGTAGACCATTCAGCCCACCAAGTGTGCCCTGCCATTCAGTGAGGTCACGGCTGATCTGATAATCCTCAACTCCACTTTCCCGCCTTTTCATCATAACCTCCAATACCTTTACTTAAAAAAAACTGTCTATCTCAGCCTTAAATATGCTTAACAACAGCCTTAACCGCAACTGAGGAAAGGAATTCTGTAGATTCATTCCCAACAAAAAAGAAACGCATCGTCATCTCTGACCTAAATGATGCCTTACTCTGAGATTATGCCCACTGGTCTGTGAGACTCCCATTTTGGAAGAAACCTTTCCTATCCCTGTTAAATCCCCTAAGGATCTTGCATGTTTCAATAAGATCACCTCTCATTCTTCTAACTTCTACTATGTACAAACCCAACCTATTCAACCTCTCCTCATAAGACTCTCCATGCATAGTATTAACTCAGTGAACCTCCTCTGGACTGGACCCATTACCAGTGTGCTTTTCTTTAGATAAGGGACATAAAATTGCTCAGTTTTCCAGCTGTGGTTTGGCTAATGCCTTTAATACTATTAGCAAAACCTTCCTTTTATACTCCATTCCCTTTGAAACAAAGGCTAACATTCCATTTGCCTTCCTGCTACAGGAATAGTGCCAGAAGACTGCAGGATAGCAAATGTTGTCTCCATGTTCAAGAGGGGGAGTAGAGACAACCGTGGAAATTAGAGACCAGTGAGCCTTATTTCGGGTGTGGGTAAAGAGTTGGAGAAGATTTTAAGAGATAGGATTTATAATCATCTAGAAAGGAATAATTTGATTAAGGATAGTCAACATGGCTTTTTGAAGGGTATGTCGTGCCTCACAAACCTTATTGAGTTCTTGGAGAAGGTGACCAAACAGGTGGATGAGGGTAAAGCGGTTGATGTGGTGTATATGGACTTCAGTAAAGCATTTGATAAGGCGCCCCACGGTTAGCTATTGCAGAAAATACGGAGGCATGGGATTGAGTGTGATTTAGCGGTTTGGATCAGAAATTGGCTAGCTGTAAGAAGACAGAGGTTGGTGGTTGATGGGAAATGTTCATCCTGGAGTTCAGTTACTAGTGGTGTACCACAAAGATCTGTTTTGGGGCCACTGCTGTTTGTCATTTTTATAGATAAGCTGGATGAGGGCGTAGAAGGATAGGTTAGTAAATTTGAGGATGGCACTAAAGTTGGTGGAGTTGTAAATGGTGCAGAAGAATGTTGCAGGTTACAGAGGGACATAGATAAGCTGCAGAGCTGGGCTGAGAGGTGGCAAATGGAGTTTAATGTGGAAAAATGTGAAGTAATTCACTTTGGAAGGAGTAACAGGTATACAGAGTACTGGGCTAATGGTAAGATTCTTGGTAGTGTGGATGAGCACAGAGATCTCTGTGTCCATGTGCATAGATTCCTGCAAGTTGCCACCTAGGTTGATAGGGTTATCAAGAAGGTGTACGGTGTGTTAGGTTTTATTGGTAGAGGGATTGAGTTTCGGAGCCATGAGGTCATTTTGCAGCTGTACAAAACTCTGGTGCGGCCGCACTTAATATTGGGTACAGTTCTGGTCGCCGCATTATAGGAAGGATGTTGAAGCATTGGAAAGGGTGCAGAGGAGATTTACCAGGATGTTGCCTGGCATGAAGAGAAGGTCTTGATGAGGAAAGGTTGAGGGACTTGAGGTTGTTTTCGTTAGTAAGAAGGCGGCTAAGAGGTGACTTAATAGAGACATAGAAGATGATCAGAGGATTAGATAGGATGGACAGTGAGAGCCTTTTTCTTCAGATGATGATGGCTAGCACGAGGGGACATAGCTTTAAATTGAGGGGTGATAGATATAGGACAGATGTCAGAGGTTGGTTCTTCACTCAGAGAGTAGTAAGGGCGTGGAATGCCCTGCCTGCAACAGTAGTAGACTCACCAAGTTGAAGGGCATTTAAATGGTCATTGGATAAGCATATGGACCATAATGGAATAGTGTAGGTTAGATGGGCTTCAGATTGGTTTCACAGGTCGGCGCAACATCGAGGGCCAAAGGGCCTGTACTGCGCTGTGATGTTCTATGCTCAACTTGGATGCTAGCTTTTAACAACTCATGGATGAGGACTCCAAAATTCCATTTTTCTGTAGTTGTTCTCAGTTTAAATAATATTCTAGTCTTCCTGCCAAAGTGCATCACCTCTCACTTTCCCATCTACCATGACTTTGCCCACTTGCTTAACTTCTCTATCCCTTTGCAGACTGTGTGCCACTTGCGTTCACAATTTTTTTTGTCATCTGCAAGCTCACCTTCCTCATCTGAAACATACTGCAATTGTGGCCCCAATCCCTGTAGCACACCACTAGGACAAATTACCATCATGAAAATGTCCCCCTTATCCCAACTCTTTCTTTTCCATTAGTGAGCAATCCTCTATCCATGCTATTATACTGTCCTGTTCTGTCTCCTATCTTCCACCCTCTGTAATCTTACTCGGATGTCCATATTCTAATTCAAGTTCCCTCATCCATCACTCTGCGTTTACTGACTTATACTGGTTTCTGGTCCAGCCACATGCACTCCTACTTTCATGTCAGGAGTCTCACCTTCCCCTTTCAATGTAACCTCCTCCATCTCTGCAACCTCCTCCATCTCTGCAACAGTCTTCATTTGGATGTGAGTTTGCTCACTGAGCTGGAAGGTTCGTTTTCAGACGTTTCGTCACCATACTTGGTAACATCATCAGTGACCTTCCGACGAAGCACTGGTGTTATGTCCCACTTTCTATTTATCTATAAATAGAACACCAGCGCTTCGTCGGAGGCTCACTGATGTTGTTACCTAGTATGGTGACGAAACGTCTGAAAACGAACCTCCCAGCTCAGCGAGCAAACCCACATCCAGAACCTCAACCTGAGCTACAAATCTTCTCAAAACTCGCTAACAGTCTTCGCTTCTCCAAGATTATTCATTTATTTCTCCTTATTATCTTATAGAACATGGAGGAACAGTGACAAGGCTTGCATCTCTTACCAATCCCGAATTGCCCTTGATCTGAGTGGCTTGTTGGTCCATTTCAGGGGGCAGTTAGAAGTCACCCATGCTGCTATTGGTCTGGAGTCACATCTCAGCCAGACCAAGCAAGAATGGCAGAGTTCATTCATATACGAGGGGGCTTCTGGTCCAGTGGCAATATCACTGTGCTGCATCACAAATTATCAGTGTTGCCACATTAACGGATGTATTTTCAGCTGCCTTGGTCCTAAACTCAGGAATTCCTTCTCCAAATCTCTTTGACCCCCTAATTTTGATACCTTCTTTATGACATTCTGCAATATTTGTCTGTCTTGTCAAGCAACTGTCCTAATATGCCTTTATTTAGTTCAACAACAAATTGTTTGAGTCATTTTGTGTAGATCTGAGGAGCTGAGTTTTAAGGCAAGTGCTTTAATTGTTACTTCCATATGATAAAGTTCTTCCTGTTCCCTACGGAAATTTAGGTTTACATCTGTTCAAAACAATAGGGCACAGAGAACTTAATTAAATATATAAATTATCCTAAAGCAGTTTCAGGCGTTTGACTTGTGATGATCTTAAAAAGCAAAGGTCAAAATGTTACTTTTGATTCAGTTAGAGTTCAATTCTGGCCTCTGAATAGTCACTGTAGCAATCTACAGAGGAAAACGAAACTGGTTTATAAATGTCTTGTTCAGTGCAGAAGTATCGGCCAAGTAAGTCATGTCCCAATTGTGAATTAAGCAGAGGTGAGAACATTGCTTTGTCAATCTCGAAATTTGCAGATTGTACTAAAATGGACTTGTCTTACTCTCCCATCCTTGTCACTCTCTTTCTCCATTGAGGAAGCTAAACAGCCGAAGGGCAACACCATATGCTTTTGAGACCTAGCCCTGAAGCACAGATTAAAGAAGGCAGAATAGTGCTTGTACAATGCTGCATCAATTCCATTTTCTGGCACCAACAGTAACCTGGCTGCAGATGGTGCTGGCATGCAGCATATTCAGCTGTGTGAGGTGTACACAGCTGTTGGCATTTTCACACAAGATCTCTAATCTAACAGGCAAAAATCAAACATTAAAAAAACTTTACTTTTGGATTCTCTCAAAACGAGCCCTGAAATTGAGTTTACTCACCAGACATGAAGCTGGGCGACTAGGAACCAGGAGTTCAGTGTGTCTGACAAATTGCATCCTGTGGTCATAGAAACAAGGATTTATTTTAGTTTGTCTAGGTCAAAAGAAAACATTACAAAACCCAATTTCATGTTGTCCCTTACTCTGAGTGAAAAAGGACCCTCCCCAAGAACAAACGACAAAAAAATCTAGTTATGCCTGGCTTTCTGAGCAAAGTGCAGGATGGGTGTTTCCTCACTCCGGCAACATGGTTTTGGAAAGGAGATTCAGAAGTAACTAATAGCCTCTTTATGTTAGAAAAAAGTTGGAAAAATTACTTCAAATAAAAAAAAGAGGGAAACCACAAGAGCTGTCACAGCGATAAGTGCACAGAGCAATGTGCTGGAACATCAAGTGTATTGCCACGTAGTTTAAACCTCCAGTCCACTGCGTACCAACTATATCAATGTCATTGTGATGGATACCGGCAGACAGCAACGACCAGGGGTAATAAAACCTACAACTTATCCTAGACAAGGCTATTAAACGTTTCCAAACTAAGGTGGGTTAGATGGATTTAAGATGCAGATCAGGCACAATCCAGCTAAATGATGGAACAGGTTCAGAGTTTAATGGCCTATATATGCTCCTTTAATCCTGCATGGTGTCTAAGTTCTTGAGTGTTCAGTTTTGCTGCAGCGTGATTCACTTCTCAGAGAGCTCCAGATTTAAGTAGACATAAAAGTAGTGTCACTATGAACAGCCAATATGACTCCTTTGTAAATTATCCAGGTGTCATGGTGTGAAACACATTCTTCCATACACATATCAACCACCGGTTCAAAGTGAATTCTCCATGGAACAATTTCATTAAAGCTCAACAGAATGCCGACGTGTCCTCCTTATTGGCCTAGAAAGAAGAACATTAGATACCACTGCAGAATTAAGCCATCCAGTCCATTAAGGCTGCTCCACCATTTAATCATGGTTTTTATGTTTCTCAACCAAATTCTCCTGCCTTCACACTGTAACCCTTGATCCCCTTACTGATCAATCTCTGACCTCACTCAACGATTTGGTCTCCACAGCCTTCTGCAGCAGTGAGTTCCACATATTCACCATCCTCTGGCTGAAGAAATTCCTCCCCATTTCTATTCTTAAGGGTCACCCTTTCACTCTGAGGCTGTGCCCTCAGGTCTTAGTCTCCTCTACTCATGAAAATGCCTTCAGGCCCCCGAGTAGTGAGTTTCAAAAAGATCCTCCTCGTGGTTCGAAATTTCATCGGGTACAGACCCAGAGTCTTCAACCGTTCCTCACATAAGCCTTTAATCTTTGGGATCAATCTTGTAAACTTCCTCTGGAACCCTCCAAAGTCAGCTCATTCTTTGCTAGATACACAGCAAAAAACTGCTCACAATATTCCAAATGCCAAGTGAACAGGTCTGAACAGTACGCCCCTCTTCTTATATTCAATCCTTCTCAAATGAATGCCAACAGTGCATGAGTTTTCCTAACTGCTAAATGAACCTGCATGTTAACCTTAAAAAAGCTCTGAATTAGGACTCCCATGTCCCTTTGAGCTTCAAATTTCCAAAGCCTTTCCCTCTTTAGAAAATACTACTGCCAGTTTCTGCTCCAACCAGAGATTTAAACCGGCACCTAATTAATACTAAACAGCACTGGATCATTTTGGATTCTCCGGTAAGAGTTGGAAGTTTGGAGGTAGATAAAGGAGTGAGTTTTTGAAGACTATTTTGTAGATCGTGCACATCGTTGCCATTGTGCCTGCAGAGGAGAAAGTGAGTGTTTAAGGTGTGAAGTTTGAATCTTTGAACCCAATTTTACAGCAAAATGGGGTACAGTAGTAATCAGACAATTTCCAACTTATTTCAAATTGTTTTGTCCATGCTGTTATGACTACCAAACCGGTAACTATTACCAAAGAATCTGAGGGATTATCCAGCCCTGTGTGGAGTTTAGCAATCTTAATCTCAAATTAACAGCCTGCTTCCTCAGCGCTAGAGTTACTGAAACTGGCAGCAGAATCCCCAAACTAGTGAAAAGGACAGGTCGGCATTCTTTTCCGCTTTATCCTGTGACTTTCTAGGCACAGCCACATTAATTGGATCTGGAAGCCACAGGCTGTGGACATGCATTTGAGACTCCTGAAAAAGATAACTGGTCGCTGAGATCAGACAGCGGAGAAAAACTGACACCTGTCAAATGCACCTTGATGAGCACTATGTTTTCAAAGAAACACAGAGGTGACACTAGCTTCTAAGCATGCAACAGATTTGGTCGTAAAATATCCCTGCAATTTTAAAATGCCTACGCTCACGCCTACAGCTCAGTTTCTAGTAGCTATTGTGGAGTCTGTTTACTTTGCGTTGAGTCAACACTCAGGTTTAAACAATCAAGCCTATCAAATAATGAGGGCTGTGGAGAGGGCTTTGAGCAAATTAGAACGGGGCAAAGTTTGAGAGAGGGGAACTGCAAGCAGACAAAGTAAAAGGATTCGGCAGCATTACAGGGTCACCACTGGATAAAATCACCCAGAGAGGGGCAGGAAGGGGCAGAGTACAGAAGCAGAAAATCGTAGTAATTAAGGGCAAAAGGAGAAAATAGTAACAAGGCAAAATGAATGGCTCTTTACTTAAATGCTTATAGTATTCGGAACAAAATAAATGAACTAATTTATACACAAGAACAGATTAATCCATTATAATGGTCACAATCTCCTCATAACCATTACAAGGATATCAAAGCTGGGAACTAAATATTCAAGGATGTGAGACTTTCAAAAAGATAGGCAAATTGGAAATGTTTGTAGGATAACAATGTTAGTACAGGATGGAACATTGCAACAGAAAGAACAAATCTTGGATCAGAAGATGTACAATCCATTTGGTAAGAAATAAAGAAAGGGAAACAGCCCGTAAGCCTTCTAACAGTAGCTAAATGATGGCGATGATGATGACATGTAACAAAGAAACCACGTTAATCATGGGTGACTTTAATCTTCCAGTAGATTGGGTTAGTCAGACTGGCAGAGGCAGCCATCAGGAAGAGCTCACAGGTTATATTTGGGACAATTTTCTAAAAAAATTGCTGAGAATCAATCGGGGATCAGGCTACTTTGGATTAGATGATGTGTAATGTTGTAGGTTTGGTAAATGTAAATTACAATATTTAAAAGGCATCTGGATGGATATATGAATAGGAAGGGATTACAAGGATACAGGCCAAATGCTGGCAAATGGGACTAGATTAACTTCTGATATCTGGTCAGCATGGATGAGTTCAACCAAAGGATCTGCTTCCATGCTATACATCTCTATGACTCTATGACACAAGAAACAATGACCACAACATGTTAGAAATTAGCAATCGGTTTGAGAGGAAGAAACTTGGGTCAGAAACTTAAATTTACTGCTAAACTTCAATCATGATAATTGCAAAGAAATTAGGGCGGAGCTGGCTGGGTTGGACTGGGGAAAAGGAGTTTAGCAGTAAAGACAATTGAAGACCATGGCAGACATTTAAGAGAGTGGTTCATGGCTCTTAGCAGGGATATTGCTATAACTATTCAAGGCACAAGTCAGAACACAGGTGGAATACTGTGAACTATTTTGGCCCCCTATCCAAGGAAAAAAAAATTACTAACATTGGAGCCTGTCCAGAGAAAGCTCACAAGGTTGATCCCAGGTATGGGAAGGGCTGTCTTATGAGGTTGGTTAAGTATATTGGGTGCATACTCTTGGAGTTTAGAAGAATGAGCAGTGCCCTTATTGACACATGCAAATTTTTTTTACAGATGTCACATGGTAAATGCAGAAAAGCTGTTTCTCTTTGGGAGTCTAGGACATAGATGGGCGAACCCTTATTCTGAGACTACGTCAGAAATTAGGAGGAATTTCTTCTCTCGGAGGTAGCTAATCCATGGAATTTTTTTTCCTTCAGGAGGGCTGTACAGGTTAGGTCATTAACTATATTCAAGGCTGAGATAGACAGATATTTTATCAAACAGGGAATCAAGGGTTATGAGGAAAAGGCAGGAAAGTGAAGGTGAGGATTATCACATCAGCCATGATCTGACTGAATGATGGTGCAGGCCAATGGGCTGAATGGCCTATTGTGCTCCTTTGTTTTATACTGAACACGGATCAGTTAACAATTTCATAATCAGATACAGAACAATCAAATACTACAAAAACTAAGCAAAGATTTTTTGAGGACCAATGGAAATAAAGTGGAATGCAAGAACCAACAAATTTTATGAGACGGGGAGGTGAATGGGTGCATGGCTGTTGAAGGGGGAAATAATGATGAATGAACAAACAAAAAGGATCACCGCTCTAACATAAGAGATACCAAAGTATAGAGCTGGATGAACACAGCAAGCCAAGCAGCATATTAGGAGCAGGAAAGCTGATGTTTCGGCTGATGGGGCATTTTTACCTTTTCTCTGAAGAAGGGTCCAGACCCGAAACATCAGCTTTCCTGCTCCTCTGATGCTGCTGCTTGGCCTGTTGTGTTCATTTAGCTCCAAGCCTTGTTATCTCAGATTCTCCAGCATCTGCGGTTCCTGCTATCTCAGGTTCACTGATCAACATTTTATAACTTAGAAAGCGTACGTCATTAAATCTTATGCCTACTCAAGTCAAGTCCACATATGTTTACAAAACGGAGAGCTTTGCGCTTGGACTTAATTTGACCAAAATGCATTCCAAAGAAAAATCATACTAAATTTGAAACACTAACTGTTTCTTTCACACCAAAGGATGTCAGATCTGCTGAGTTTCTGCAAGAGTTTCGGTTTTTATTGCCACAATGTAGTCTCCAGTTCAAAAGAGAGGGTGAAATTTAAAAAATTTTTAAAAACGATTAAAACTGTTTAAATCACAGAAACCTCGGTTGAACGTACTTTCAAACAAGTCATCATAATCAATCCTCTCCACACAACACGTGTACATGCGCAGGCCAGCAATCTTAATTTTCTGGAACAAAATAAGTGAAAATGAACACTTTAGAAGAAAATTAATTAGAAATGCAAGTGCACAAGAGCCTAAACGGAGGAGAAATAAATGACAAAATTAACAAGTATTAAAATGAGAAATTAATAACATGTCAATAACCTTTTACACCATTACTCAATCAAATAAATCTCAATGTTGTATAACTAGTTGATGTTGCATTTATCACCTTGAACTGTTCCCTTGAGTTGGGGGATGATATAGATCAAAATGCTCTCACTCGCAAACATTACCAGCTATACTTTCCTTTCTTAACAAAGAATAAAACGTTCGTTGAAAACCGCTGAGGGGGAGGTGATGGCCTAGTCGTATTATCACTAGACTATTAATGTCCTGGGGACTGGGGTTAAATTCCACCATGGCAGATGATGGAATTTGAATTTAATTAAAAAGAAAAACTGGGATTAAGAATCTAATGATGACCATAAAGTGCATTTTGTCAGAAAAAAACATCTGGTTCACTATAGGCCTTTAGGGAAAGAAATCTGCCATCCTTACCCAGTCTGGCCGGCACGGTTAATTCTGAGCAATTAGAGATAGGCAATAAATACTGGCCTGGCCAGTGATGTCCACATTCCATGAATGAATAAAGAAAAAGGCTTTAGCCAATTTGGGAAGGGCACAAATCTTGTAGGAAACCTAAGCAACATTCTACATTTCTGCACATTTTATAGTACGCATCTTTTGTTTTCCAACTTTGTGCAGCAAAACCAAACGCAGTATTTCATACTTTCTTATCGAGCAGTAACATAAAACACTCCCAGAACACAATCTAATTGTAGGACAAAGTTTGTACACATGTAGTAAGAGTAACCAGACTTGCAAAGTTGCGTATTTCTCTCTTGAAACAAAAACAAAGCTGCTGGAAAAGCTCAGCTGGTCTGGCAGCATCTGTGGAGGAGAAAACAGAGTTAACGTTCAGGACCAGTCACCCTTCCACTCTTGACAGATGCTGTCAAACCTGCTGAATTTCTCCAGCACCCTCTCTTTTTGTTTCGGATTTCCAGCATCTGCATTTCTCAGTTTTATAAAACATCTGGGAATCCTTATTTGAGCAACTGTAAACTGACACAGCTCCATTTCCCAACAGAGACATGACCATCCCAGAACCCCATTCCCACTTTCATTAGCTCAAGAGAAAATACCCATTTGCTGTACTTCAGAGGCCCTGTGAATCCCATGGCTTCGATCAGTTTGGTAAAAGGACTCCGTTCTTCCTCCACAGGCTGAGCTGGGCTTTTTACATTGGAAGCCTGTTATGAAAAGGGAGAACAAAATGTTAACCACAAAACAAACACTATTGCATACAATAGTGGCAATGTGAAATTATATGTACCTTTAATGTAGCGAAAACTTTCTGAGACACTTCACAGAATCACATAAGTTATGGCACAGAAGGAAACCATAAGGTCAACCATGTCACAAGCTAGTAGAGACATGGGCATCGTTACAGAGTACAAACTTCCTGCTTTTTCACCAAGCACTTGCGCATTATCTTTATCCAAATAATTATGCAATGCCTTCTTGAATGCTTCAATTTCAGTAATAACAGTGATACATCATTGGAGCATTATCATTAAAAAATGGTGAGGTGAGGGTGACAGCCTTTGGCATCAAGGAGCCCTAGCAAAACTGGAATCAACGGGTATCAACGAGCAAAAGCGCCGCGGGTTGGAGTCATAGGAAGACACGTAGGAAGATGGTCGTGGCTGTTGGAGGTCAATCATCTCTGCTCCGGGACGTCTCTGCAGGACATCCTCAGGGTAGTGTCCTATGCCCAACCATGCTTCATCAGCGAACTTCCCTCCATCCTAAGATCAGAAACGGGGATGTTCGCCGACGACGACACAATGTTCAGCTCAATTTGTGACATTCTTCAAATACTGAAGCAGTCCGCGTTCAAACGCAACAAGATCCGGACAATATCCAGGCTTGTGCTGACAAGTGTCAAGTGACATTTGCACCACACAAATGCCAGGCCATGGGAGACAATCTAGCAACCAGCCCATGATACTCAATGGTGTTACCATCACTGAATCCCCCACTATCAACATCCTGAAGGTTATCATTGACCAGAAACTCAACTGGACTTACTACAGAGTGGCTACAAGAGCAAGTCAGAAGCTAGAAATGATGCAGCAAGTAACTGATCTCCTGACCCCTCGAAGTCTGTCCACCATCTACATGTACAAGTCAGGAGTGCGACAGAATACCCGCACTTGCCTGGATGGGTACAGCTCCAACAGCATTCAAGAAGGTTGACACCATCCAGGACAAAGCAGCCCAGTTGATTAGCAGCACATCCACAAGCACTCACTCGCTTCACCACCAACACTCAGTAGCAGCATTTAAGACACTCACTGCAGGAGTTCACCAAAGGTCCTCAGACAGCACCTTCCAAATCCACGATCACTTCCATCTAGAAGGACAAGGGCTGAAGACATGTGGGAATACCATCACCCTCAAGTTCCCCTCCAAGCCACTCATCATCCTTACTTGCAAATATATCGCTGTTCCTTCACTGTTACTGGGTCAAAATCCTGGAATTCCCTCCCTAATGGTGTTGTGGGTCAACCCACAGCAGGTGGACTGCAGTGGCTCAAGAGGCAGCTCACAACCACCTTCTCAAGGGCAACTAGGGATGGGCAATAAATGCCGATCAGCCAGTGACGGCCACATCTCACAAAATGATTTTTTTTTAAAAATCAGCAGGCCAGATGTTAGGTCAAGAAGTTTAAAAGATGAATCAAAAAGCAGAGTTTACAGAGCTCTGGAATGAGGGAAAGAGATGGAAAGGCAGTATTATTTCAGGACGCAGTTCCAGAGTTTATGACTTAGGCAGCTGAAAGCAGGTTTGCTGATGATGAAGAGGTTGAGGCTGTGAGAGAGGATGGGATGAGGATTGTAGATCTGCAAGAGTTATAGAAGGTTACAAAAACAGGGACTGACAAGGCTTTGGGCAGACTTGGAAGCAAGCATGAGTATTTTAAAACAGCTGAACTGAGAGCCAATGTCAGTCAGCAAGCAATGGATGATGACAGGACATGGTGTAAGGTAGGTTAAGAGAAACGGAGTTTTATACATGCTTAATTGAGAGGATTAAGGATAGAAGTTATAATGGAAGGTCAATGAAGTGGATAACAGAGCAGCAAAATAGTTTCACAAATGGACAGGCTCTGATGTCAGCAGTTACTTGCAACAATAAAGGTGTGATGGATAGAATAGCTAGGTTCTGTGCTGAAATTTGAGGGATTCCACGAGGTTTAAATTTGAAGAAGAGCGCTGTATTTTGTTGAAGACAAAAGCTCCTATCTCTAATACCCCTGCTATTTTCTTTATTAATTTTGTTCCAGTATTTCAGATGATGAAACTTGTAACTTTGGGGAAGCGATTGCCTACTGGTATTATCGCTCGGCTGTTAATTTTGCTTCCTTTATTCGTTCATGCGATGTGGATATTGCTGGCCAGGCAGCATTTATCGCCCACCCCTAATTGCTCAGAGAGCAGTTAAGAGTCTCCACATTGCTGTGGAACTACAGTCATCTGTAGTCCAGGCTAGGTAAGGATGGCAGTTTCCTTCCCTGAAGGACATTAGTGAACCAGATGGGTTTTTGCAACAATCAACAATGGATTCATGGTCATCATGAGATTCTTAATTCCAAATATTTATTGAATTCAAATTTCACCATCTGCCATGGTGGGATTTGAACGCAGGTCCCCTAGACTTTTGTCTGGGTGTCTGGATTAGCTGTCCAGTGATCATACCACTAGGCCATCACCTCCCCTAGACTGCAAGCTCTGGGCATCTGGCTTCAAATCCTGGCATGGAAAATTGTGGAACTGGAGTTAAACTTTAAAAATCTGGAATTCAGAGTCTAATGGTGACCCTGTAATCATTGTCGATTACCAAAAAAGCCCATCTGGTTCATTAATATCCTTTAAGGAAGGAAAATGCCATTGTTACCAGGTCCGGACAACGTGACCCCAGACCCACAGCAATGTGGTTGACTCTCAACTGCTTTCTGGGATGGGCAAAAAATGCTGGCCTAGCCAATGACACCCTCAGCCCACCAATAAATTTAACAAAAAAAAACTTAACACATACTCAATGGTGAGATTACTAACTGACAAATCATGGGACAAAGCAACAGTGTCAGTTCAAACTGACAACTGCCACAACTGAAAATCTTAATCATGTAAGCAAACAAAGAACAAGTTCATTTTCTTAAAATAAAAACATGAAAATTGACCCTAACAGATTGAGGACAGTGGGCCATTACTAAAACTGCTTGGTCAGCAGAGCAATAAATTTGAGTAGTTCACCCCAATCCACAAATTATTCGAACCACCTTCTGCTCGCTCGGTGAATATCCTTCAGACAGTAAATGCTAAGCAGTGTTGAGGAGGTGGGGATGAAGAGATATGAAGACTTCACTTGGCGTCCACGTGATTTGACCACATGATTAGATTAGATTCCCTACAGTGTGAAAACAGGCCCTTTGGCCCAACAAGTCCACACCGCCCCTTGAAGCACCCCACCCAGACCCATCGCCCTATAACCCATACACCCTGAACACTGGGCAATTTAGCATGGCCAATCCACCTCACCTGCACATCTTTGGACTGTGGGAAGAAACCAGAGCACCCGGAGGAAACCCACGCAGACACGGGGAGAATGTGCAAACTCCACACAGCAGTCGCCCAAGACGGGAATCGAACCCGGGTCCCTGGTGCTGCGAGGCTGCAGTGCTAACCACTAAGCCACCGTGCTGCCCCACCATGATCGCTCCCTGCTTCTAGAACTTACATTTGGTGTAATGTGAACGGCTCGACATGGGAGATCTGGTCTGAGTAAAGTGCATTGCAGCCCACTGCAGGAGATGAGGCCATTTAGCTTGGAAGCACGAACTCCTATCACTGCACTTCGCCACACAGCACGGAGCTGAAAGAAAGCAAGACGGAATGAGAGACCTAACTGATGTGTGATTATAATAAAAAAGTCTGCTCTGTAGATCTGTGGAAGCAAAAACATAGCTTCATTGAACCATTTGTAGTTAGCTGCTGTGTCTTCAGTCATGGTCATAAGGCAGCAATATTATCAGTGGTGCTGCTCACAATGTGGTCTCCTCCACACTGGGGAGATGAAATGCAGACTGGGAGCATCTACCTTTTGTCTATAAAAATGACCCCAAGCTTCCAGTTGCCTAGCATTTCAACACATCACTGCATTCCAATGCCAACAACTGTGTCTCAGGCTTGCTGCAGTGCACTAGTGGGATTCAGCACAAGTTTGAAGAACAGTACCTCATCTTTCACTTGAGCTTGAAGCCTCTAGGACTCAATATCGAGTTCAATAACTTTAGAGTCTGATACCATCTTTCCAGGATTTTTACCTACTGCTAGATCTTGGTCCTGTCTTCCTTTCCACACAGTTAAGCTAGTCTCTCCTATTCTTAGTCCTCATTATTACATAGCTTCTGTCCTGTCCTGGCTTACCACTAACAATACTCTTGTTTGCCTACCTTTTTCAGATCTCGATCTCTCTCTCTCTCTCGCTGATTGTAAGATCTGTCTCCACCTCTCCACTCATCATATCACTCCACACTCCAACCTCGTCTCCAGCAATAAACACCACTTTTTGCAAACTGCTATCAGCTCTGATGAAGAGTCACAGGACACCAAACGTTGAACTCTGCTTTCAGTCCACAGATATTGCCAGACCTGCTGAGGTTCTCCAGCAATTTTTGTTTTTGTTTTTGTTTCAGATTTCCAGCATCTAGTTCTTTGTTTTATTTTAGTGAATGCCTGATGTTCTGCCTCCAATGCAAGTGTATCCTTCCTTAAAGGTCTGGCATAGCAGTCCAGCACTGGTATGGCCAGCAGGCCCGACAAAATAGCAGTAAGACTTCCTTGCTCCTATATTCCAATCGGCTTGTAATAAAAGACACCTGCAAATCACTTTCCAAACTGTTTTTAAAGTTGCAATCAAATTTCTTGAAGCCTCCTCGATCACAGATCAATGTGGTTATGCCTGTGAATAAAAACTGAAAGAACTGTGGTTGCTGCAATTCAGAAACAAAAGTAGAAATCGCTGGAAAAGTTCAGCAGGTCACTCAAACCAAAAACGTTAAAATCTGATTTCTCCCCACAGATGCTGCTAGACCTGCTGAGCTTTTCCAGCAATTTCTACTTTTGTTTCTAGTTTCGCATGTGGCTTCGCAGAATTCAATACAAAGCTTCAGAAAGAAATAGCCAAAGCTGAACTCCAAATTTCAAATACCAAATGAATTAAATATGTCAGATTTCACGTGGCTTATTCCTCTCCAGTTATGAAGCAAAGTACCTCATGCTCTTTATTTTGATGAATGCAAAGGTCTCACAGAAATATCAATAAAGAGTTTATTTCATGATTACAGCAACACAAAATCCACAACAAAAAACCCACTTTGAAGAAAATATTCAAAAATATTTTATCACTCATGGCGTAAGGAAATGCTTCTGCAGACTAATCCCATGGAATAACGATGCAAGAGAAAAGAAAGGTGGGAATATAGACAAATAATCATTCCCAATGGCAGTACCACTGTAACAGATGGGGAAAAAGCACACTGTATTTCTTGAAAATGAATGGACACCCAATTCGGAAGCAAATCCAATACAGGGGCAAGGTCACATTCGTGAAAAAGGCTGTTAAATGTAAGAGGCACCCGCCTTAAACCTCTATATTCCATCGGTATGCATCACTATGGTATGTTACCAAACGAGATACTCCACCAGCCTGATAATGACATCAAAATTCCAACACTGGATATTTAGGATTTTGAAGCCTTTGCCAGAAGGGGTGCCGGACGCAGATCCATAATAAACTTCAAAAGAGAATTGGATGAATTGGCAAAGAGGAAGGTTTTGCCAGATTCTATCAGAAATAGGATCAACTGAATAGCTCTTCAATACAGCCAGCACAAGCATGATGGGTCAAACGGTCTCTTTCTGTGCTGAGTCATTCTATAAAAGAGGTTCAAGATAGTGTCAGTGTTTATCCTTTCCACGAGGAGCGATCCTAATCCCATGTGTCTATTTCACTCGTTTCTCTTTATTCCCCATTCTTTGAATGCAACTATTTTTCCACAGTGCTTTATTCATCGATGCACCCCAAAGCCTCTCATCGCTCAGTGTCTCTCCTGTTATCTGTTCTAAATCTATGGCATTTGATAGTTTCTTCCTATTTACTGATTGCAGTAGGATGGTCAGCAACCAGTGAAAATAAACACAAACCCATCCGTCTAAAACTCTTAAGAGGGATAAAAAGATTTTGTTAAAATCTGAGATCCGGAATGTACTACCTGAAAGGGAGGTGTAAGTTGATTCAATGGTAACTTCCAAGACAACTGGATAGATACTTCAAAGGCAAAATGAATGGAAATTGGGACTAATCAGATAACATTTTCAAAGAACCAGCAGATATGATGGGCCAAACAGCCTCCTTCTGCACTGTATGTTTTTATACTTTGACCTGGTATCAATGACAGCTTGTTCTCTCACCATCAGCCACGAGAAAGTGTCTATCTCCTGTGTCACATATTTCAATACCACTGATGGACTAAAGGTCATTGAATCCCTACAGTGTGGAAGCAAACCCATTCAGCCCATTGAGACCAAACTGGCCCTCTAAAGAGCATCCCACCCAAATGCACACCATCCCCCCAACCCCTTCCTCGTAACCCTGCATTTCCCATGGCTAATTCACCTAGCCTATACATCTTTGGGCTGTGGGAAGAAACTATACAGACATGAGGAGAATGTGTAAACTCCACACAGACAGTCGACTGAGGGTGGAATCAAACCTGGGTCCCTGGAAATGTGAGGCAGTGCTAACCACTGAGCCACCGAGCTGATATCTTGCATTAAGCCTTGCTTGTCTTGTGATTGTTCTGCAATGTCGATTACTGATAGTCCAGGAGTTGCTTTTAATTGTAAGCTCTTGCGTTTTATTTCTGACATTATCTCAATGCATTAACCCACTCCAATCTAATGATAAGTTCTAACAAGAAACTAAGAGTTGCAGGAGATGGGTACAGAACAGGAAAGTAGTGATACGATTCAGCTAATACAGGTTGCAGTACACAGATTGTAAAGTATTACATCTGAACTGTTCTGACTGGTTTCTTGGGTCTTCATTCATGACAGCCAACAAGCCTTCTCATCACTATTTACTGATGTTCCCAGTCTATGGATCCATCACAGGCAACAGGACAGTGATGCTTCTCTGCCAATGCTGCACGAGGGTAATACGCCAGAAGCTCCCCCTCTTCCCTGCAAACCATTACATCTTCACCAAAACAAAATGGTCACCAATCCACAGACTGGCTTCTCAATCCTGCATTCTATTCACAACATTGCTCATAAGAATTCAATATTGATGCCAGAACTGCCTGCCTACAACATGTATGATATTTAAAACAGATCTCAAGTCAAAGTCACTTCCTGTTATGAAACACAATGTTCTCCAGCTTTCCCTCTCCACCCAGCTGTACCAAACTGGGCCCAAGAATAAACTGAGTTACCAGAAAGCCAGCTGCCCCAAATAGTGAGAACAGCAGGTTTACACACTTCGAACATAAGACATAGGAGCAGAATTAGGCCATTTAGCCCATTAAATCTGCTCCACCTTTTGATCACGGCCGATATGTTTCTCAACCCCATTCTCCTGCCTTCCCCCTGTTACCCTTGATCCCCTTACTACACAAGAACCAATCTCTGCCTTAAAGGCACCCAGCGAGTTGGCATCCGCAGCCTTCTGAAGCAATGAGTTCCACAGATTACCAAACCTCTGGCCGAAAAGGGTCATCCCTTCACTCTGAGGTTGTGATCTCGGTCCTAGTTTCTCTTAACAGCAGAAACATCTTCAATCCACTCTATCCAGGCTTCTTACTATTTTATAAGTCTCAATGAGCTTCCCTCTCATTGTGTTTAGCTCCATCAAGTACAGCCCCAAAGTCCTCGACCACTTCTCACATATCACACCCTTCATCTCCGGGATTACTCTTGTAAACCTTCTCTGCACCCCTCCAAGGCCAGCTCATCCTTCCTTAGACTCAGGACCTAAACCTGATCACAATATTCCAAAAACTTCTCCTCTTTGCTTGAGAAAAGAGGCAAAATTCTGGAAATACAATCATCCCACCAACTTTAGTGAAAACCATGCTGGATTATTTTTTCTCAAAATGAAAACAGAATGTTGTTCATTCAGTCGATGTAAATCTTCAGTCTTTGTACATTCTTAGAACTCCCAAAAATTGTATTAGTATTCTTCTGCAATGATAATACAGTAACGTTGTCGTTTCCAATCAGTACCATTTCCAGTTCTGCTGTTAAATAGCATCTGCATGGCTCTCATTTTACTGAGATCAGGGTGTGTTTGCACGAGATTAAAACTACAGTGAGCAAAGCACACCCCAATTTAGTCAAATTTCAGCAGCACTCAACAGTTTTGTCACCCATTCCAATACCTGAAAACTCAACATATTTGTACTAGCACAACAGTTTCTAGCTAACACACTGATGAGAAAATTTGTTTTTCAGTTTCTCATCTCTGAATGGGAAAAACGTCAGAATTTCATTTGAAAGTTAGCATTCAACAAGAATCAATTACAGTGAGCTTTCATCAAATGCAGTTTTTTTAAAATGACAAACCTCCAGTAAATATCGTGCAGCACTGCCAGAAAAACATTGGCTTGGAACAGCATGTGACTTGAATTTGATATAGCGCCTCATCATATCACTCAAACATCTGAACACTGAACCCATCTCTTGCATGAGACATTGAACCAAGGCCCTGTCTACTCTCTCAGCTGGGCAATAAAGAACCCGTAGCACTGTCTGAAGAGGAGCAGCGGCGTTTGTCCTGGAGTCCTGGCCAATATTTACTTCTTAAGAAACATCAAAAACAGGTTATGTGCTCATCATCATATTGTCATTTGTGGGGGTTTGCTGTGCACAAGCTGCTTTTTTTGTGTTGCCTACATTACAACAGTGACTACACTTCAAAATCAATTTGCTGACAGTATGAAAGGTGCTAAATAAATGCAATTTTCTCTTAGTGTACAATGGCTTGCTTTTTGGACTACGGTGCATTTTGTATGCAAAACCTGACAGCAACAGATCACCATCTGTTTCTGCTGCTTTTGGATGAAGCAGGAATGTTGGTCCAGACACTGAAACTCCCTGCTCTTTCCCAGCAGTGCCACGGAATATATTAACACCCACCTGAACTAAGCAGACAGAAACATATCCAAAATGTCAGCACCTCCAGACATGCAACAGTAACTCTGTGCTGTGGAGAATAAGCCTTGATTGCGTGTTTGGGGTGGAAGTTGAAATGTAGCACTCTGACTCACAGGTAGAAGTGGTGCCAAATGAGCCCAGCTGCCCAAGTTACAGAGTGAGACAATCAGTAGTGGAGAGACAGAATTCACCACGAAAGGAATGTTATCTATGGGACTTCAACTCAATTTAACTACTTCAAGACACACTTACTCCTCCTAGGTGTTGCTGCTTCCTAGCCCAATACCTTTCTGACAGAAATGCAACAGAGGCTGACCGACAGTCAGCACTGCATCTGTTCAGATTGAATTCCTGCTCAAAAGCTCCAAGTGGATAGATGGCGAAGAAATGCACATCTTGTTTATATATGTTTCTCATATGTGCCTGGCTATTTCCACACGCCTCAACCCTAAACATCAAGTTGCCTTGAAATTGGCAAAAGAATCAGAGGCGAGATCAGGGTAAATGTTTTTCTGCAGTAAATTGTTCTGATCTGGAATGCACTGACTAAAGAGCGGTGGAAACAGACTAAATAGCAACCTTCAAGAGAGAATTGAAGTGGAAACATTCGCAGGACTATGGGAAAAGAGCAGGCAAGTGTATTAATTAGTCAGCTCTTTCAAAGGGCTAGCACAAGCACAATGGCCAAATAAACTCCTTTTGGCCATGTTGAAACCGACTTTGAAACAAAAGCCTGAGGAAGGACATTAATCTGCTCAGAAAATGCAATTTTTTACATCTAATTGATCAATACTGCTGATTCCCAACATTTACTAGACCATTAATCATCAGCTTAACGCTATGGATTTCTTGAGGGCTCATAGCATAGGTTTAGCTACTGTTGAGAACAGAAAATGAAGGAGCATCTGATCAAGGTTTTATAAAGTTTAATGAATAATTTATCGGTGCAAAAACTATTTTCTCTCAAGGAAATTAGGAATGACTGAATAAATATTAAAATAAGAGCTCGGCTATTTAGGTAGGAAATCATTGGGCACTTTTTCACACAACGGACAGTTGGAATCTGAAACACTCTCAGGTATTTGTGAATAATTGGGGAGGGATTTAATTTGAGCATTCAATATCCCAAGTGACAAGTTTTTAATGCACTAGAATATCAGGGAAATGGAGTTAAGGCAGATAAATAGGACTGAAGTACAGACCACAAATGTTCTTAAAATGACAAAGTGGTCTCAAGGGGATAAAAGCCTGCCTTGTCTTCTCTGGTTGGGCAGTGCTGCTCAGTAACATATGATAAAGAGCCAACTTCATCAGTTGGCATCTCAGCACGCCCCTGTCTGCATCAAGGGCGCCGAGGTGGAGATGGTCAAAGGTGCCAAGTTCCTGGGAGTGCTGACCACCAACGTGTACTGGTCCACCCATGTTGACATGACCATCGAGAAAGCACAACAATGCCTCTACTTTCTCAGGAGGCTAAGGACATTCAGCATGTCCACAAAGGCTCTTACCTATGTTTATAGGTGCACCATTCTATATGGATGCACCACAGCCTGATATGGCAACTGCTCTTCCAAAAGCTGCAAGAAACCACAGCCAACCGTGAACGCAGCCCAGTCCATCATAAAACCAGCCTTCCATCCACTGACTCCATCTATACTTCCCACGTGTCTCAGAAAAGCAATCGACATAATCAAAGATCCCTCTCACCCCGGTTATACTCTCCTTCATCACATACAAGATATAAAAGTTTGAATACACTTACGAACAGATTCAAGAACAGCTTCTTCCCTGTTATCAGATTTTTGAATGGACCTCTCAATGTTAAATTCCGATCGCTCTTTCTCTCTAGACACGTTCTCTGTGGCTGTAACACTTTTTTGCTTTCCTAATTCATTGGCTCATCATATTCCACAAACATCATTGCATTCTACCTTTTAGAAAACAATAACCCCTGAAATTCTTGACTTATGATTCACATTTCACAAAAAAAAGTGACCCATTGCATCCAGCCACAAAGCATAAAGGCACGCAACTGCATTAATGACAGCCTGCCAGATAGGCCTCAACCTCCCATTTAGGGAAGAGAGAGCCAGCTGCCGCAGTGCTGCTCGAGCCTTGACATCAAGCCTTAGAGATAACAAAGTGTAGAGCTGGATGAACACAGCAAGCCAAGCAGCAACTCAGGAGCACAAAAGCTGACGTTTCGGGCCTAGACCGTTCATCAGACCCTTCATCCTCTGATGAAGGGCCTAGGCCCGAAACGTCAGCTTTTGTGCTCCTAAGATACTGCCTGGCCTGCTGTGTTCATCCAGCTCTACGCTTTGTTATCTTGGATTCTCCAGCATGTGCAATTCCTATTATCTCTATTATATCAGTGCCTTCACTGGGATGGGAGTGCTGCCCAGACATTTTGGGCCTGAACCATCACTAAATATTCTGCACTATGTTCTGCTCCCCTGATACACTTTGGTACGATCTGCTTGTATAGCACGCAAAACAACACTTAACAGTGCATTTCAGTACATGTGGCAATAATAAATCAAACTCAAATCAAAATGCAAGTTTTAATCAGAAACAGTTTTGGTCTCTCACTGTAAAAAAAGATGATCAAAAGCAAAAGATGCCACTAGGTTTTCAACAATATTACATATCTATGTGGAGTGCAGCCAATAACAGGTCTGTACACCCCGATATTCCTCTATAGTTTCTAATTCAGAAGGTTTATTCCAGGCACAATCCATGCTATACAGAAGGTGAAGTAATCAACATTAATGTACTGCTGCCTATTTTGCTCAATCAGAACAAAAGAATGAAAATGTTAGTTATTACTGGTTGAATTCAGTGCTGACACCACAGTGTAAATGATACACGACACTGAGACCTGTAACTAAAAACACTTTAAGGTCATCAGCTGTTCTTTTCATTTGTAGATTTTCTCACAGGTAAAATGGTTACTATAAATGTGATAATATACTATAAATGGTCATACATTGTAACGTTTTGAGTGGAATGGAGAGTTTTTTTATCCAGCATTCATAGCAACAGAGAAAGTGCTCTATCCCAAACACAGAGCCATGCCAAGACCCAATCCCACAGATGGACTAGTTTCTATTCCGCTGTCCTTGTTGAGCAAAGAATCCCTTCCCATTCTACCTAAGTTGTTTCTTTTAGAAAAAGCTGTGGCAGTTTTGCAGCGATTGGGATACACTGATCTTGTGGGAAAGAAGTAGGAAGGAGAAAATGGCGAGTACAACTCAGCTGTGCCTCAGCTGTATTTGTAGAAGGGCTTGGTGTATTGAAGGCCACATGCAATGTGTAACCAAAGTGACTAGGGTTACCCAGTACCTCTTGCATGATTTACCATGCAGGTTACTTGGATCATTTGACTGTAAATTTTTGTTCTTTTAGTGCCCAGTTAAAAAAGGGTTCACTATAGTTCTCCTCCAACAGAATGTGGTGATGGTTCAGGCCCAAAATGTCTGGGCAGCACTCCCATCCCAGTGAAGGCACTGATAATAATAGAGATAATAGGAATTGCAGATGCTGGAGAATCCGAGATAACAAAGCGTAGAGCTGGATAAACGCAGCAGGCCAAGCAGTATCTTCAGAAAAGGAAGTGCCTAGGCCCGAAATGTCAGCTTTTGTGCTCCTAAGATGCTGCTTGGCCTGCTGTGTTCATCCAGCTCTACGGTTTGTTATCTTGAAGGCACTGATGTCAAGGCTCGAGCGGCACTGCGGCAGCTGGCTCTCTCTTCCCTAAATGGGAGGTTGAGGCCTATCTGGCAGGCTATCACTAATGCAGTTGTGTGCCTTTATGCATTGTGGCTGGATGCGATGGGTCACTTTTTTTTGTGAAATGTGAATCATAAGTCAAGAATTTCAGGGGTTATTGTTTTCTAAAAGGTAGAATGCAATGATGTTTATGGAATATGATGAGCCAACCAATTAGGAAAGCAAAAAAGTTAGAAAATGACTAGTTTGAAGCTGGAAGTAACCAGTCGAAAACACAAGGGTTGAACATATTTTCCCAACAAAAGGGATAATCTCAGGGTCCATCTTTCAGCAGTTAATAGCTTAATCAGTTTTGGGGAGAATGGAGAAGTTGAGATTGTTGTCCTTAAAATAAAGAAGGATGGTGCTAAAAAAATCATGAGGTGTTTAAGGGTAAGCAAGCAGAAACTGTTTCCTACTGGTTAGAAGGTTGGTAACCAGAGAACATCCTTTAAAGATGACTAGCAAAAAAAAAGGAATTTAGAATGCAGCAAGTTATGTTAATTTAGAATGCACTGCCAGAAAGTTTGAGCAGTAATTTTCAAAATCCAGTACTTCAACAGAGGAAATAATTACTGGGCTATTGGGGAAGATCAGGGAGATAGGACTGTAACCAGATTGCAATTTCAAATAGCTGGTGCCCTCACTGAGCTGAACAGAACTGCAGATGCTGGAGAATCCAAGACAACAAAATGTGAGGCTGGATGAACACAGCAGGCCAAGCAGCATCTCAGGAGCACAAAAGCTGACGTTTCGGGCCTAGACCCTTCATCAGAGAGGGTCACATTTTGTTGTCGTGAACAGTCTCCTGTGTTGAGTTATACTCTGGCTTAGGAAGCACATCATTCAGCTTTCAAAGTTTTTTTGCACAAAATGAATTGCTTCAAAGCAAGATCCCCCAAAAACATGAGACAAGAGAAGAATGTTGGCCAGCGATAGGCAGAATTCCCTGCCCTTCCTCAGGTTCTGCCGTGCAACATTCAATGTCAAGCTGAGTCAGGGACAATGATAGCGGGGACTGCAGGTGCCGGAGAATCCAAGATAACAAAAAGTGTGGAGCTGGATGAACACAGCAGGCCAAGCAGCATCTCAGGAGCACAAAAGCTGATGTTTTGGGCTAGACCCTTCATCAGAGCGGGGGTCTAGGGTCTAGGCCCAAAACGTCAGCTTTTGTGCTCCTGAGATGCTGCTTGGCCTGCTGTGTTCATCCAGCTCCACATTTTGTTATCTTGAATCAGGGACAAGTTTGACAGCATAAGAATGACACAGTACAGTTCAAGTAACTATTACTACAGATTGGAGAAATGATCCCATTCACTATTCACCTTCAGGAAACATCTTCGAAGGAAATAATTCTGGAATAACCAAAGCCTGTGCCAATTCTGAAAAAGAAAGGCAACATTCTGTTGGCCAAGTGGACTAAAGAATGACATATGGTGGCAAATGGCATCTCATTTCCTTGGCAGCCTTTTCCACTGAATCAGCAATAAGCATTTTCAGGAAATTACTGCCATGAGCAACTTCCGTTCTATAGAAGCTTATTTCATACTTTGTCAATAGCTTTTCTGCCTGAACTACAATCTAGCTGTTGAATCATTTGTCTTCCTTTGAAAACTCTGCAATTTGCAAACTCACCAGGCTACAGCACACGCCCCACTATTCCCCGCATCGTTGCAATTGTGCAAATGTGATGGAAAGACTAAATTGAGCTCAAGGTTAAAAGAGGTTCTTCCATTATCAACAATTAATTTCAATCAAACTGTCTTTTTTCTCCCCCACCTACAAGAAAGATGGCTCCATAACTTAAACTCTTCCCCTAATGAAATTCCTATACAAATCTATACAAAAAGAGACAATACAATACAAGATACAAGTATTATTGGTGGGGAAGGATGAAGAAGAGTCAGCGAAGCACAGCTCTGGTACCAGTTTGGATCATAGACATTGATAACTGGTTTCCTTTCTTCTGTTAGGTTTCATTGGGCAGTTTGCCAAAAATCAAGCTCTGTTATTTCAGGAGTAATTACAAAAATTAAAGACTTTACCAAAATATGTATAATTTCCCAATTTACCTGTCCATCTGAAGCTAAGCAATCAGAAAACATGGACCAGGTTTTAGTACTTAACAAGAATTACTATGTATGAAAATCAATAGATTCTAGCTACAGTTAAACAATTGTGAATCATTGTAAACACCCCCAATATACACAACAAAAAAAAATTGTGTTATGGATGAAGGGGAAGAAAGTTGAGAAGCAGTTCAATAGCTATTGCCCACAGGATTCACTGAGATGATCCTTTTGTTTGTCAAGACTTGCTGGGTCTTTCAAACTTTCTTTTCCTGGTTCATTTTCCTTCCTTGCAGGAGGTATGTGCGACTGCCTCATAAAGTTTCTATCATATTGGTTGAACGCAACAGCTTACAGCAATTGTGTGAGACAGTAGCTGGCTTTCACATCCACAAGCTATTCAACTACACACATAGCCCTTGACAGGCTGATGGCTTATGTTATCGACAACTGGTCCCAGTCCACAAACCAATCAGCTACTTGTTGCCGGCCACATGCTCCCCTGGAGTTAGCCTGTGTGCAACAAGACTCCAACCCACTAGCAGCAGCGTAAACACTATTTACATTCGATTTCATCAGTTTGTTATAAAAAATTGTGCCAATCCCTTCCATAGTTCTTCATTTTAAAATTTTCTTGTTGCCATTTTAGATCGCAATCAAAAAGACAGAAAAATAGAACGATAAGCGGTTGTGGATACACTGATTCCCAGTCTTTCAATCATGTTTGACAAATTCACCTTTCTTTGTCTCTGCAAGTGGTTTTGCCCTTTTTTCTTTTCATAGGAGATTTGTAGAAAGAACAGTTTACAGGGAAATGGTTACTTCTCCACTGAGGATGACGAGAGAGAGAGAGAGAGAGAGAGAGAGAGAGAGAGAGAGAGAGAGAGAGAGATTTAGTTGATACTTCTTCATGGGCTAGATGTTTCTGCTTAATCCAAACACAAGGCTGTAGCCATCTGCCCACAAACTAATCACAAAGTTGTTACTACGCTGAATTCTCTTGAACACAGACAACTAGGCCTGATTGTGTCTGGGCAGAACAATCCTGATGACATACAGTGTCAGTTCATGTAGCATTCTCTTCCACAGCTTGAATATGGCAACATGACTGGGAGATTTCAATGAATTCAAGATTTATTTCTAAAGCTACAACATCCTTTTCCACAGTTTGCTTGTCCTTTGTCCTTTAGTTTTACTTATGTTGCCTTATTCAGGTGCTTACACTTTATTTGTGGTTTGCGGCCTCTTTTTGTCTGCTCGCAATAAACTGCTCCTTGCAAGGCCAGTGGGGAATTTTACCAACTGTACCATTGCACACATTGTTCAGAATCACCCCAATCCCACAGACCAGGAAACACATTGGTCTCTCTCTGTCGAGGTCATTCAATCCACACTGAAATTCCTTTCTTGCTGAATTCTGACATGAAATGGGTTCAGATCAGTCTGGAGTCAGCTCCTACTAGTCATTGAGATCAGTGACACAAAACTCTCCTCTTAACTGATGCTTCACATTAATAGTGACAAATACAAATGTGGAATTCTCCCATAGATGCAGATGCTCCTCAGAGGTTGGCGTTTTCAGGGAACTTTGTTCTTAATTGAGCTAAACTCCAGCCAGACACAAACATCAAAATAAAAGAGACCTGTTTCCTAATTTCACCAGAGGGAAGACAATTTAATTAGGACAAAATGAGAAGTTCAAAACTTAGGTGAGCTACATCAATCTGGAATTGCGATAGTGCAACTAACTTTGTTTTGGCAAATTTATTTACATTACGTACGCATGATTGACTGTACATGGGGAGCAAATTCAGCTCCCTTACCTCATGCTTATTACAGAGAATAAATTGTGACTGTTGGCTTTGTCAATGCCTGAAATTCTTCACATTTTTTTGCATTTACATGGTTTATGCGAGAAGATGAATGGAAGTAGCTTCTAAATATCTCATGTTTCAGAAATACAACTTTTACTTTTTATGTATCCTTCCTTTCTTATTGCTATTTAAGCACTGATCAATAGAAAGAACTAGCTTTACAATTAATGAGGAACTTTGAACCTTACCCCCTCGCTATCTCTGCAGCCCTCCTCTAGCCTGGCAATCCCTCATGACATCTGCACGCCTCTGATTTGAATTGCTTCACCAACAGTGGCTGTGTGCCTTTACTTACTTAAATCCCAAACTCTGAAATTCCTCCTTAAACTTCAACCTCTTTCCTCCTTCAAGATGCTCCTTAAAATCCAACTCTTTCTCTTCATATTTCTTGATGCAATGCCGAGTCAGGTATTGATTAATGACAGTCCTGTGAGACACTGTATTGCATATTATCCTGAGATTCTCTCTTCTGGTCCTAGACTCTCCCATGAGGGAAACAACATTTCCACTTCCAAGTCCCTGAAGAATCTTGTATGTTTCATTCTTCCAAAATCCAGTAAGTACAGGTCCAAACTACTCAACCTCTCCTCATAAGATAGTCACTCCATACTCAGTATCAGCTACCAAAACGTCTCTAGATGGCCTCCAATGGCCATATATCCTTCCCTAAATAAGAAGCCGAGAACTGTTCATCATGTTCCAGCTGTAGTTTGACTAGTGCTTTCTATAGTTTTAGCAAGACATTCCTATTTTTATACTCCATTCACTTTAAAATGAAAGCCAATGTTCCATGTGCATTCCCTGTTAGCTGTGGAACATAGATGATAGCTTTTTTGTGATTAATGACTAAATTCCTCTGTTCTGTGATTTTCTACAGTCTTTCTCCATTTAATATTCAGCTCCTGTATTCTTTCTGGCAAAGTGCACAACATCATATTTCCTCACATTATAGACTGTCTGCCAAGGTTTTGCCCACTCACTCAATCAGTCTATATTGCTCCGTATAGTCTTAGAGTGTCCAGCTTCGCACTCATCTTCCCATTTATTTTGTGTCATCTGCAAACTTGGCTATTACACATTCACTTTTTTAAAAAATCAAGTCACTAATTTATACTGTAAATATTCTAACCCTAGCGCAGATTTCCTATGGCACTCCACTAGTTATAGAATGCCATCCTGAAAATGCCCCTTGGCCAGCTCTGCATTTTTTTGATTCATTGGCCAGTCCTCTATCCATACCAATATACTATCTTCAACAACACAGGCTCTTGTCATCTTAAGAAGTCTGATGTGTGGCATCTTATCAAATGTCTTCTGACAATCCAAATATATTATATCCGCTGTTGCCACTTTATTCATTCTGCTTGTTACCTCCTCAAGGAATTCTAATAAATTTGTCAGACACGATTTCTCATTCACAAAGCAACATTTGACTCTCCTTGTTCATATTATGTACTTCAAAATGCTCCTTTCTAAATACTATATTCTTTATAATTGACTCTGACACTTATAAAATAACAGATGCTAAACTAACCAGCTGAAAGTTGGCTATTTTGTATAAATAATTCTGTTTAAACAACATTAGCAAATGATTGGAAAATGCCAATGTTCCAGAATTTAAATGATTCTTGGAAAATTACTACAGCATCCCATGAGATCCAGGGGACTTACAAGCCTCGAACCCCATTAGATTCTCTAGCTTTATTTTTCTACTGATAGCCATTGAATTTATTTCCTCTCCTCCTTTTGCCCCTTGATTGATTAGCAATTTTGCAAAGTTATTAGTGTGTTCTATTGTGAAGGCTGATGAAAAGCGGTTTTTTTAAATTCATTCACGGGAAGATGGTGTCGCTGGCTAGGGCAGCATTTATTGCCCACCCCTAACTGCCCAGAGGGCAGTTCAGAGTCAACCACTTTGCTCTGGGTCTGGAATCACACAGAGGCCAGCCCAGGTAAGGATGGTAGTTTCCTTCCCTAAAGGACATTAGTGAACCAGGTGGGCTTTTCCAACAATTGACAACGGATTCAGTCATCATTAGATTCTTAATTCCAGATATTTTATTGAATACAAATTCCACTGTTCTACATCTTGCTGTCTGGCTTGATATGACTCAAAATTTATTTGTATGCTGGATCCAACCAACTTTAGCAGCTTCCTCAATGACCACCCCTCCATGAATAGTTCAAAGTGGGAACGTTGACTGATTATTTCACAATTTTCAGTAGCATTTGCAAGTTGTCAGATACTGCATCCGTATGCAACATGATATGGAAAACATTGGCATGGTGGCTCAGTGGTTAACATTACTGCCTCACCAGGGACCAGGTTTAATTCTATCCTCAAGTGACAATCTGTGTGGAATTTACATATTCTCTCAATATCTGCGTGGCGCGGGTTTTCTCCAGGTGCTTCAGTTTCTTTCCACAGTCCAAAAATATGCAGGTTTGGCAGATTGGCCGCGTGAAATGCAGGTTACGGGGGAGGGAGGGTCAGGGTGGAATGCTCTTCAGAGGGTTGGTGTGGACTTGACGGGCTGAACGGCCAGCTTCACGCTGTTGGAATTCTATGATTCAGGTTTGGGCTGATGACTGGGAAGCAACATTCAAGCCTCAATTGCCAGGCAATGATCATTTCCAGCAAGAGAGTATCGAACCCTTTCCCCACAACATTCGACAATTTCTTGACAGTGAATGCGTCCAGAACCAGGGGTCACAGTCTGTGGATTTGAGGTAGACTATTTTTGGCCGAGATGAGGAGACATTTCTTCACCCTAAGGATTGGTGAGCCCATGGAATTCACTACCATGGGAAATAGTTGATGCCACAACATTGAATGAATTCAAGAGGTGGCTAGATATAGCACTTGGGGCGAATGGGATCAAAGGTGATGGGGAGAAAGCAGGATTAGACTATTGAGTTGAATGATCAGCCATGATTGTGAAGAATGGCACAGCAGGCCTAAACGGCCAAATGACCTCCTCCTGCTCCTATATTCTATGTTTCTGTATTACTATTACCTAATACGCCACTATCAACATCCAATGAGTTTTTATTTACCAAAAACTATGCTGGATCAACTGTATAAATGCTATACCCAGGAAAGCAGGTCAGCAGAGAATTCTGAGAAGTGTAACATTCCCAAAGCCTGTCCAGCATTGACAATGCACAAGTCAGAAGCGTGATGGAATAGACCTCTGCCTCCAACAAAACACAAAAAAATTGGACATCATGCACAATAAAGCAGTCCATTTGAATGGCAATCCACCCATGATCCACATTCACTCCTTTCATCACTGACACACTGGCAGAGCAACATGTAGAACGTGCAAGATGTACTGCAGACACTCATCACGGTTACTTCAAACTACACTCCATATCTGCAACCTTGATCAGCTAGGGAAAAACAGCATACGTAGGAACATCACCCACTGCAAGTCCTGTTTCAAATCACACACCATTTTACATTGGAAATATGGTGTTATTTCTTCACTGCAGTCGAGTGAGAAATCCTGGAGCTTCCATCCCAACAGTGCCTGCACAATGTGGACTGTGACGGACTAAGACAGCAGCTAAGTAACATATTACCAAGGGCAATAAGGCCTAGCCATTGATGCACATGTGCCATGAAGTAACGGCCAAAAATAGCATTCAAGAAAACAAAAGTTCCACAGCCGGGAGAGACTGTTCTCATTGGGAAAACTCACCAAGTAATATGAAATACTAAAAATTCCATGAAAATGAAAATGGAATATTTTACCACCCCTGAGGTCAATACTGAAAGACAACATAGCTACAGGTTAAACTTTGGGAAACGTGACTGTGGATGCAAAATGTATCTGCAAAAATAAATTACCCCACATTTAAATATATTTATTATCTTGTTAACCTCCGACAAAGACAATAACGGCTCATGCTCTGCCCCCTTGTGCTTCCCTTTTTCTTCCTTATTTCCATCTTTTCCTTTTTCTTACACATCGTATTTCTTTTCCACCCAGGCTACTCTCCTCTACACCTCCTTCCTCACTTCCTACAGCTCTTCCTCTTGGTACACTTTAACTGACTTGCTTTACCATTCACCCGTTCATTTCAGTGGCTCACTCAACGTCACATTCCCACCTTGTCCTGCCATCCAATGCCCTCCTCCCCCATTCCACGTGCCCCCCACACAGACACCCACCCACTCCACTACCCTCATTCCAAACTACCTTCACCACCCCTCAAGCCCACTCTCTCCCACACCGTCACCTCCTACCCTATTCCTTCCCCCACAACTCTCACTACTTCTCTCCACTCCCTCCACCTCACCCCCAACCTGCTCCATGCTCCCTTCCTCTCTAACTGTCCTCCACCACCCCCAGCCTCCCACTGCTCCTGCACCCTCCCCTCCCCGCTAAACCCTCCCCCACACTCCTCTCCCCCTCCCTGCTACCACTCTCCCTCTCACCCTCACCCCACTCTCTCTCCCCCTCACCCTCACCCCACTCTCTCCCCCCCTCACCCTCACCCCACTCTCTCTCGCGCCATCTCCCTCACCCACCTCTCTCTCCCCCTCCCTCTCCCCCCACTCTCTCTCCCCCTCTCCCTCACCCCACTCTCTCTCACCCCCGCTCCCTCACCCCACTCTCTCTCTCCCCCTCTCACTCAACCCACTCTCACTCTCCCCCACTCCCTCACCCCCCTCTCTCCCTCCCTCTCCCTCACCCGGCTCACTCTTTCTCTCTGTCCCTCCTTCCCTCTCCCTCACCCCACTCTCTCTCGCCATTTCCCTCACCCCACTCTCTCTCTCTCCCTCCCTCTCCCTCACCCCAATCTCTCTCTCCCCCTCTCCCTCACCCCTCTCTCTCTCTCTCTCCCGCTCACTCACCCCTCTCTCTCTCGTCCACCCTCTCCATTACCCAACTCTCTCTCTCTCCCTCCCCCTCACTCACCCCACACTCTCTCCCCCAATCCCTCCCGCACTCCACTGTCTCCCTCACTCCCCCTCACCCCACTCTCTCTCCACCCCTCCCTCACCCCGCTCTCTCTCTATACCCCCTCCCCCTCACCCCACTCTCTCCCTCCCCCTCCCTCTCCATCTCACTCACCCCACTCTCTCTCCCTCCCCCTCCCTCTCCCTCACCCCACTCTCTCTCCCTCCCCCTCCCTCTCCCTCACCCCACTCTCTCTCCCTCCCCCTCCCTCTCCCTCACCCCACTCTCTCTCCCTCCCCCTCCCTCTCCCTCACCCCACTCTAACTCCCCACCTCCCACTCTCTCCCCCCCCTCCCCCTCCCACTCTCTCCCCCCCCTCCCTCTCCCACTCTCTCCCCCCCTCCCCCTCCCACTCTCTCCCCCCCTCCCCCTCCCACTCTCTCCCCCCCTCCCCCTCCCACTCTCTCCCCCCCCTCCCCCTCCCACTCTCTCCCCCTCTCTCTCCCTCCCCCACTCTCTCTCCCCCTCCCCACTCTCCCTCTCCCCACTCTCCCTCTCCCCACTCTCCCTCTCCCCACTCTCCCTCTCCCCACTCTCCCTCTCCCCACTCTCCCTCTCCCCACTCTCCCTCTCCCCACTCTCCCTCTCCCCACTCTCCCTCTCCCCACTCTCCCTCTCCCCACTCTCCCTCTCCCCACTCTCCCTCTCCCCACTCTCCCTCTCCCCACTCTCCCTCTCCCCACTCTCCCTCTCCCCACTCTCCCTCTCCCCACCTCCCTCTCCCCACTCTCTCTCCCCCTCTCCCTCTCCCTCTCCCCACTCTCTCTCCTCCTCTCCCTCTCCCCACTCTCTCTCCCCCTCACCCTCACCCCACTCTCTCTCCCCCTCACCCTCACCCCACACTCTCTCCCCACTCCCTCTCCACATCCCCACTCCCTCTCCCCCTCTCCCTCTCCCCACTCTCTCTCCCCCTCACCCCACTCTCTCCCCCCTCACCCCACTCTCTCCCCCACCCCCTCACCCCACTCTCTCTCCCCCTCCCCACTCTCTCTCTCTCCCCCTCCCCCTCACCCCACTCTCTCTCCCCACTCTCTCTCTATCCCCCTCACCCCACTCTCTCCCTCCCCCTCCCTCTCCAACTCCCTCACCCCACTCTCACTCCCTCCCCCTCCCTCTCCGTCTCCCTCACCCCACTCTCTCTCCCTCCCCCCACTCTCTCTCCCTCCCCCTCCCCCCCTCTCCCTCACCCCACTCTCTCTCTCCCCCGCTCCCTCACCCCACTCTCCCTCACCCCACTCTCTCTCTCCCCCGCTCCCTCACCCCACTCTCTCTCTCCCCCTCTCACTCAACCCACTCTCACTCTCCCCCACTCCCTCACCTCTCTCTCCCCCACTCCCTCACCTCTCTCTCCCCCCCACTCCCTCACCCCTCTCTCTCCCTCCCTCTCCCTCACCCGGCTCACTCTTTCTCTCTGTCCCTCCTTCCCTCTCCCTCACCCCACTCTCTCTCGCCATTTCCCTCACCCCACTCTCTCTCTCCCCCTCCCTCCCCCTCTCCCTCACCCCACTCTCTCTCCCTCCCCCTCCCTCTCCCCCCCTCCCCCTCCCTTTCCCCCCCCCTCTCCCCCCCTCCCCCTCCCTTTCCCCCCCCCTCTCCCCCCCTCCCCCTCCCTCTCCCCCCCCCTCACCCCACTCTCTCTCCCTCCCCCTCCCTCTCCCCCCCTCCCCTTCCTCTCCCCCCTCCCCCTTCCTCTCCCCCCGCCCCCCTTCCTCTCACCCCACCCTCGCTCCCTCACCCTCTCCACTCACGCCCCCTCCCTCTCTCCACTCACGCCCCCTCCCTCCCCACTCTCGCCCTCCCCCTCTCCCCCTCCCCCTCTCCCCACTCTCTCTCCCCCTCTCCCCACTCTCTCTCCCCCTCCCCACTCTCTCTCCCCCCTGTCTCTCCCCCCTCTCTCTCTCCCCCGCCCCACTCCCTCTCCCCCGCCCCTCCCTCTCCCCCGCCCCTCCGCCTCACTCTCCCGCCCCCCCGCCTCACTCTCCCGCCCCCCCGCCTCACTCTCCCGCCCCCCCACTCACTCTCCCGCCCCCCCACTCACTCTCCCGCCCCCCCACTCACTCTCCCGCCCCCCCACTCACTCTCCCGCCCCCCCACTCACTCTCCCGCCCCCCCACTCACTCTCCCGCCCCCCCACTCACTCTCCCGCCCCCCCACTCACTCTCCCGCCCCCCCACTCACTCTCCCGCCCCCCCACTCACTCTCCCGCCCCCCCACTCACTCTCCCGCCCCCCCACTCACTCTCCCGCCCCCCCACTCACTCTCCCGCCCCCCCCACTCACTCTCCCGCCCCCCCACTCACTCTCCCGCCCCCCCACTCACTCTCCCGCCTCCCCACTCACTCTCCCGCCTCCCCACTCACTCTCCCTCTCCCCACTCACTCTCCCTCTCCCCACTCTCTCTCCCCCCTGTCTCTCCCCACTCTCTCTCCCCCTCTCTCTCTCCCCCGCCCCACTGTCTCTCCCCCTCTCTCTCTCCCCCGCCCCACTGTCTCTCCCCCGCCCCCCCCTCTCAACCGCCCCTCCCGCCCCCCCGCCTCCCTCTCCCGCCCCCCCGCCTCCCTCTCCAGCCCCCCCTCTCCCTCTCCCGCCCCCCCACTCCCTCTCCCGCCTCCCCACTCACTCTCCCGCCTCCCCACTCCTCTCCGCCTCCCCACTCACTCTCCCGCCTCCCCACTCACTCTCCCGCCTCCCACTCACTCTCCCTCTCCCCACTCTCTCCCCCTCCCCCTCTCCCCACTCTCTCTCCCCCTCACCCTCTCCCCACTCTCTCTCCCCCTCACCCTCACCCCATTCTCTCTCCCCCTCACCCTCACCCCACTCTCTCTCCCCACTCCCTCTCCCTCTCCCCCTCCCCACTCCCTCTCCCCGACTCTCTCTCCCCCTCACCCTCACCCCACTCTCTCTCCCCCTCACCCTCACCCCACTCTCTCTCCCCCTCACCCTCACCACACTCTCTCTCCCCCTCACCCTCACCACACTCTCTCTCCCCCTCACCCTCACCACACTCTCTCTCCCCCTCACCCTCACCACACTCTCTCTCCCCCTCACCTTCACCCCACTCTCTCTCCCCCTCCCCCTCACCACACTCACTCTCCCCCTCACCCTCACCACACTCACTCTCCCCCTCACCTTCACCCCACTCCCTCTCCCCCTCCCCACTCTCTCTCTCTCCCCCTCACCTTCACCCCACTCTCTCTCTATCCCCCTCCCCCTCACCCCACTCTCTCCCTCCCCCTCCCTCTCCCCACTCTCTCTCCCCCCCCTCCCTCACCCCACTCTCTCTCCCCTCCCCCTCCCTCACCCCACCCTCTCTCCCTCACCGCACCCTCTCCCCCTCCCCCTCTCCCTCTCCCCCCCTCTCTACCCCTCTCCCCCTCCCCACTCTCCCCCTCCCCACTCTCCCCACTCTCCCCCTCCCTCTCCCCACTCTCCCCCTCTCCCCACTCTCTCCCCCACTCTCCCTCTCCCTCTCCCCACTCTCCCTCTCCCCTCACCCCACTCTCTCTCCCCCTCCCCCTCACCCCACTCTCTCTCCCCCTCCCCCTCACCCCACTCTCTCTCCCCCTCCCCCTCACCCCACTCTCTCTCCCCCTCACCCTCACCCCACTCTCTCTCCCCCTCACCCTCACCCCACTCTCTCTCCCCCCTCACCCTCACCCCACTCTCTCCCTCCCCCTCCCTCTCCCCACTCTCTCTCCCCCCCTCCCCCTCCCTCACCCCACCCTCTCTCCCCCCCCCACTCCCTCACCCCACCCTCTCTCCCTCACCCCACTCTCCCCC